>NC_059224.1:4852934-4857934 GCF_020615455.1 Coregonus clupeaformis | reverse complement strand
CTAGACTATACAGTGAGGGAAACAATTATTTGATTTTGTACGTTTGCCCACTGACAAAGACATGATCAGTCTATAATTTTAATGGTAGGTTTATTTGAACAGTGAGAGACAGAATAACAACAACAAAATCCAGAAAAACGCATGTCAAAAATGTTATGAATTGATTTGCATTTTAATGAGGGAAATAAGTATTTGACCCCTCTGCAAAACATGACTTAGTACTTGGTAGCAAAACCCTTGTTGGCAATCACAGAGGTCAGACGTTTCTTGTAGTTGGCCACCAGGTTTGCACACATCTCAGGAGGGATTTTGTTCCACTCCTCTTTGCAGATCTTCTCCAAGTCATTATGGTTTCGAGGCTGACGTTTGGCAACTCAAACCTTCAGCTCCCTCCACAGATTTTCTATGGGATTAAGGTCTGGAGACTGGCTAGGCCACTCCAGGACCTTAATGTGCTTCTTCTTGAGCCACTCCTTTGTTGCCTTGGCCGTGTGTTTTGGGTCATTGTCATGCTGGAATACCCATCCACGACCCATTTTCAATGCCCTGGCTGAGGGAAGGAGGTTCTCACCCAGGATTTGACGGTACATGGACCCGTCCATCGTCCCTTTGAAGTTGTCCTGTCCTCTTAGCAGAAAAACATCCCCAAAGCATAATGTTTCCACCTCCATCTTTGACGGTGGGGATGGTGTTCTTGGGGTCATAGGCAGCATTCCTCCTCCTCCAAACACGGCGAGTTGAGTTGATGCCAAAGAGCTCGATTTTGGTCTCATCTGACCACAACACTTTCACCCAGTTCTCCTCTGAATCATTCAGATGTTCATTGGCAAACTTCAGACGGGCCTGTATATGTGCTTTCTTGAGCAGGGGGAACTTGCGGGCGCTGCAGGATTTCAGTCCTTCACGGCGTAGTATGTTACCAATTGTTTTCTTGGTGACTATGGTCCCAGCTGCCTTGAGATCATTGACAAGATCTTCCCATGTAGTTCTGGGCTGATTCCTCACCGTTCTCATGATCATTGCAACTCCACAAGGTGAGATCTTGCATGGAGCCCCAGGCCAAGGGAGATTGACAGGTCTTTTGTGTTTCTTCAATTTGCAAATAAAATTTTTGACATGCGTTTTTCTGAATTTTGTTGTTGTTATTCTGTCTCTCACTGTTCAAATAAACCTACCATTAAAATTATAGACTGATCATTTCTTTGTCAGTGGGCAAACGTACAAAATCAGCAGGGGATAAAATACTTTTTTTCCCCCACTGTAGCTCCATTCTTGTGTATTTTATTTTATTCTTCTTGTGTTACTATTTTTGATTTGTATTATTATTTTTAACTCTGCATCGTTGGGAAGACCTCATAAGCAAGCATTTCACGGTAAAGTCACCACCAGCTGTACTCGGAGCATGTGACAAATAACATTATATTTGATTTGTTTTGAGTGTGAACCAGGCTGAGGTCAAGGTAGAGACTGTCTTATTGCTGTGTAGAGTGTGAACGGATTACGCAACAACGCTTGATAGAAATTGTGTTGTTTTGTTAGTGTGGTGTACGCGTGAGTGCGTGCCTACGTGTGTGTGTGCATGTGTGCGTACGTTCCTGCCTGTATGCGTGCGTGCACCAAGTATGTTTGCGTGAGAAGCAGAGGGCTAGGTCAGAAGGGCTGCTGTGCTTTGCTGAGTCCCTGGGGTCTCCCTTCATGACTGAGTGGACATTCAGGTTTAAAAAACCCAGCCTTTAATAGATACACTTTACAGCACATTTGAACCAAAACTGTCCTTCTGCCCTGATCAAGGTTAAATGTAGTATGTATGTTCTTTGTATGTACTAGTGAATGCAGATTATCAGTCTATTTGAGGCATAGTACTGTACATACCCAGTCTATTTAAATGAATACACACTCCTTTATTACAGATGTGGAAGCCTCCTTTCAATCTGTGACGAAACAAAAAAAGAGCCTGTAAAGAAGGTCAGAGTTTGCAACGCACGTCAAGAGTCAGACAAACGTCTAAATCATCATCCCTGCCTCTGCTTTTCAAACTCTCCCTTGTCTTCCCATCCCTCCCTCCCTCCCTCCCTCCCTCCCTTCATCGGAGTACCTTTTCTCAATGAGTGTGTTCTGTCTGTCGTTGGTTGTTCGCGTGCTGTTTCCTTTCTGCCCCTTGTCTCTTCCGCCTGGCTGAGTTCACTGTTCTGACCATGCCGGGTGTGAGTCAGGTGTCCCGCGGTGGAATGGGAGCCTGCCTGGCTGTGTGGTACTCTGCCTGTCCAGGGCCACTGGGGTGAGCTCCCGTTTTTTTTATTGGATTTATTTTACCTTTATTTTACCACGTAAGTTGACTGAGAACACATTCTCATTTCTAGCAACGACCTGGGGAATAGTTACAGGAGGGAGGAGGGGGGAAACACAGACGTCCTGAAACCACACACACAGACAGACCCAGGGAGGGTGGAGGGGAACCGGCTGATGGTAGAGGGCCTGTGGGACTCTTGGTCTAGGCTGTTGATTAGTAAAAGAGGGAAAGCGTGGGGTAGGGGGATGGGAAGGGGTTAAACCCCACCTGGTCTTGCTGGCTTGCTCAGGCTGTTGGGGCTGTGGGTTGAAGCCCCAGTGTTATATCCTGGAGCCGGAGGGGGCATGGGTTCAAGACTCGGTCCAGACTTCCAGATAGCGTCTCAGGCTGTGAGTACTACACTCTTAGAAAAAAGGGTTCCAAAAGGATTCTTCGGGTGTCCCCATAGAAGCACCATTTTTGGATCCAAGTAGAATACTTTTTGGTTCCAAGAAAACTGTTTTTTTGTTCCAGGTAGAACCTTCTGTGAAAATGGTTCTATATGGAACCTAAAAAGGGACAGCTGAATAACCCTTTTAGGTTCTGGATACCACCTTTTATTCTAGGAGTGTACATGTAGCTGGGAGGTCCAGCAGGGCCATGGTCTGGATGAGTAATAAGTCATGTACTGTAAGCTCTGGCTACTTCCCCGCAGCTCCCTGACAGGGGGATTGGGGTTAGTGAAATAGAGAGGGAAGGAGTGTGTCCTGGAGATAGCTCTCTACAGGAGGATGTGTGATCCAATCAGGTGGTGACACTGGTCCCTGGCCCTGTCAGCTCCAGCATCTCTTTCTTTCCTTACCTCCCTCCCTCCTTCCATCTCTCGCTCTCTCTTTCTCTTCTTTCTCTGACTCTCTATTTTATCTTTATTATTTTCTTCCTGTACTTCTCTCTCTTTCTCTCCCTCTCTCTCTCTATCCCCCCTCTCTCTCTCTCTCTAGCCCCCCTCTCTCTCTCTCTCTCTCTCTCTCTTTCTCTCCCTCTCTCTCTCTATCCCCCCCCTCTCTCTCTCTCTCTCTCTAGCCCCCTCTCTCTCTCTCTTTCTCTCCCTCTCTCTCTCTATCCCCCCCTCTCTCTCTATCCCCCTCGCTGTCCCTCTCTCTCTCTCTCCCTCTCTCCCCCTCTCTCTCTCTCTCTCTCTATCCCCCCGTCTCTCTCTCTCTCTCTCTCTCTCTTTCTCTCCCTCTCTCTCTCTATCCCCCCCTCTCTCTCTATCCCCCTCGCTGTCCCTCTCTCTCTCTCTCCCTCTCTCCCCCCTCTCTCTCTCTCTCTCTCTATCCCCCGTCTCTCTCTCTCTCTCTCTCTCTCTCTCTCTCCCCCTCTCTCTATCCCCCCCCTCTCTCCCTCTCTCTCCCTCTCTCTCTCTCTCTCTCTCTCTCTCTCTCTCTCTCTCTCTCTCTCTCTCTCTCTCTCTCTCTCTCTCTCTCTCTCTCTCTCTCTCTCTCTCTCTCTCTCTCTCTCTCTCAATTCAATTTCAATTCAATTTAAGGGCTTTATTGGCATGGGAAACGTGTGTTAACATTGCCAAAGCAAGTGAAGTAGATAGTAAACAAAAGTGAAATAAACAATAAATATTAACAGTAAACATTACACTCAGAAGTTTCAAAAGAATAAATACATTTCAAATGTCATATTATGTATATTTACAGTGTTGTAACAATGTGCAAATAGTTAAAGTACAAATGGGAAAATAAATAAACATAAATATGGGTTGTATTTACAATGGTGTTTGTTCTTCACTGGTTGCCCTTTTCTTGTGGCAACAGGTCACAAATCTTGCAGCTGTGATGGCACACTGTGGTTTTTCACCCAGTAGATAAGGGAGTTTATCAAAATTGGGTTTGTTTTTGAATTCTTTGTGGATCGCTGTAATCTGAGGGAAATATGTGTCTCTAATATGGTCATACATTTGGCAGGAGGTTAGGAAGTGCAGCTCAGTTTCCACCTCATTTTGTGGGCAGTGTGCACATAGCCTGTCTTCTCTTGAGAGCCAGGTCTGCCTACGGCGGCCTTTCTCAATAGCAAGGCTATGCTCACTGAGTCTGTACATAGTCAAAGCTTTCCTTAAGTTTGGGTCAGTCACAGTGGTCAGGTATTCTGCCACTGTGTACTCTCTGTTTAGGGCCAAATAGCATTCTAGTTTGCTCTGTTTATTTGTTTGTTCTTTCCAATGTGTCAAGTAATTCTCTTTTTGTTTTCTCATGATTTGGTTGGGTCTAATTGTGTTGTTGTTGTTGTTGTTGTTGTTGTTGTTGTTGTCCTGGGGCTGTGTGGGGTCTGTTTGTGTTTGTGAACAGAGCCCCAGGACAAGCTTACTTAGGGGACTCTTCTCCAAGTTCATCTCTCTGTAGGTGATGGCTTTGTTGTGGAAGGTTTGGGAATCGCTTCCTTTTAAGTGGTTATAGAATTTAACGGCTCTTTTCTGGATTTTGATAATTAGCGGTTATTGGCCTAATTCTGCTCTGCATGCATTATTTGGTGTTTTACGTTGTACACGGAGGATGTTTTTGCAGAATTCTGCATGCGGAGTCTCAATTTGGTGTTCGTCCCATTTTGTGAATTCTTGGTTGGTGAGCGGACCCCAGACCTCAGAAACATAAAGGGCAATGGGTTCTATAACTGATTCAAGTATTTTTAGCCAGATCCTAATTGGTATGTCAAATTTTATGTT
>NC_059224.1:4845434-4847934 GCF_020615455.1 Coregonus clupeaformis | reverse complement strand
TGGACATATAGGGCCGATTTCCCCGGAAACAGACTAAGATTAGTCCTAGACTAAAAAGCTATTGACTATAGGCTAAATCTGTTTCCGGGAAACGAGCGTGTATATGTTATAGCAAGAGTCACCCTTTTTCATTACCCCATTCCATCTAAAAATAGGGTTAGGGTTAGGGTTAGTACAAAAATTCTGCCTATTTTTATATTTTTCCTCTTTCGCTCCCTTCTCCTCCCTTTCTCCTTCTCCTCCCTTTCTCCTTCTCCTCCCTCTCTCCTTCTCCTCCCTCTCTCCAGTATCCTCCCTCTCTCCAGTATCCTCTCTCTCTCCAGTATCCTCTCTCTCTCCAGTATCCTCTCTCTCTCTCCAGTATCCTCTCTCTACACAGTATCCTCTCTCTCTCCAGTATCCCCTCTCTCTCTCCAGTATCCTCTCTCTCTCCAGTATCCTCTCTCTCTCTCCAGTATCCTCTCTCTCTCTCCAGTATCCTCTCTCTCTGGTATCCTCTCTCTCTCTCCAGTATCCTCTCTCTCTCCAGTATCCTCTCTCTCTCCAGTATCATCTCTCTCTCCAGTATCCTCTCTCTCTCCAGTATCCTCTCTCTCCCCAGTATCCTCTCTTTCTCCAGTATCCTCTCACTCTCCAGTATCCTCTCTCTCTCAAGTATCCTCTCTCCAGTATCCTCTCTCTCTCAAGTATCCTCTCTCCAGTATCCTCCTTCTCTCCAGGCCTTCTGATTCCCACCATGCTTTCTTTTCCTCACCCATCTCTGCATGGAGATGCTATGCGACACTGGCCGGCTTTTGAAGCGGCTCGTCCACATTGCATTGCAGTGGAGGAATCCAGTATCAAATGTAATGGGTTTGATTCCAGCGCCCTGAAGCCATGTTCCACGGCAGCCGCTGTAATGGTGGGAGTCTGTCCAGATCCTGCTCTCTCTCTCTCATCACAATGCTATTGCTGCTGCTGCGCTGCCTGCATGCCTTACTTCTGCCTAGATAACGCTAATGGACACTCTCTCTCTCTCTCTCTCTCTCTCTCTCTCTCTCGCTCTATCTCTCTCTCTCTCTCTCTCTCTCTCTCTCTCTCTCTCTCTCTCTCTCTCTCTCTCTCTCTCTCTCTTCTCTCTCTCTCTCTCTCTCTCTCTCTCTCTCTCTCTCTTTCTCTCCCTCCCGCTCTCTCTCTCTCTCTCTCTCTCTCTCTCTCTCTCTCTCTCTCTCTCTCTCTCTCTCTCTCTCTCTCTCTCTCTCTCTCTCTCTCTCTCTCTCTCTCTTTCTCTCTCTCCCGCTCTCTCTCTCTCTCTCTCTCTCTCTCTCTTTCTCTCCCTCCCGCTCTCTCTCTCTCTCTCTCTCTCTTTCTCTCCCTCCCGCTCTCTCTCTCTCTCTCTCTCTCTCTCTCTCTCTCTCCCCCTCTCTCTCTCTCTCTCCCTCTCTCTCTCTCTCTCTCGCTCTGTTAAAATGAGTCCAGATACGGTGACACCTACCTAAGGAAATCTGGAGAGTGTGGATGTAGTGTATCAACAACAGGGTTGGGGTCAATTCACAAAGTAAACCAAATTCCAATTGAAAAGCATTGAAGAGAATTGGAATTAGAATTGGAATTTCAGTGGACATGCTGAATTGACTGGAATTTAAATGGAATTGACCCCAACCCTGATTATCAGAGAAGAGATAATTAACTGGACTGAAATACTGCTGTGAAAGTTACTGTATGACAGTTCTCTTATCGTGTTTCTTGTGTTTTGGTATCTCGATTTTTTGTAAATATGCTAGTGGCAAAAATACGACTGACCACCATTGGTGGCAGTGTGGTGGGGACTTTGTTAGAAGTGGGTGCTGAACCTCAGAATTCCAATCTTGTCGTCGTGATGAAAACTATTTTAAGCACCACTACAGTGGACAGCAACATATTCAGAATTTGAAATTCAGCCCCACGTACTCCAAGTTTATATTCATTTTATAATAAGGAATTCCCCCCGACCACGGCCAGAAATTGGGGAAAACATTATTTTTTCCTATTGACCCCCATTGCAGAAGAGCCAACTTCATAGTCAATTTTTTTGTTATACAGAGATAACAAAACATGCCAAAAAGCTGCTGTGTTGTTCAATGTACATGTAACCAGGTCAACAATCCCGATCTACGGTTCGCAATGCTCCCACGTAGGGAAAAAGAGCCTGCGGGAAGAGCCCTGTGGCTTTAGGATATTCGACGTGGGAGAGTGGGAAATGTGGGGGACCCGGATGTCTAAGTAGACTACACGTAGTTCTGTATGTGGAAAACATTTAATCACAGGTAAGACGTTTAACTCGTTTAGCACAGTTCGTAACTCCACTCACTACTTGTAGCTGTATAGTCCATTTGTTTGTGTTGTTGGTCTTGGCTAGCTTAATGTTCCTGTAGCTAGCTAGCTAGCACTCATTCAAGAGGCTGCTAGCACCGTCGTGAAAAGGGGCATGAGGGAAGCCCTACAATATTATGTTTTTCTAAGTAGTGAGAACGCTCTGGAG
>NC_059224.1:4630434-4840434 GCF_020615455.1 Coregonus clupeaformis | reverse complement strand
TCTCCCTCCCTCCATCTCTCTACCTCTCTCAACTCCTCTGCTCATTAACTGGGGAATTCCATCCTTCCAGGAACTCCGGCCAGCCCTGGACTGTAATTATGTGATGTCTGCTCTGCTTGTTCTGGGCCGGCCGGGCTACTAACAAGACTCTGGTTAACGCCTGGGCTTGTCCTGCTGCTGACAGACTGACGATGTGGGGGAAGACACTGGAGGAGATTCATGTCGTGTCAGGGAAGCCTTCTTCTCAAAGGTCAAAGGGCAGAAGGTCCCATGGTGTCTCAGTGTCGCCATCTTGGCTTTTGTCAGTGTTGGGGATGAAGAAATGGAGATGGCGGGCAGACGGTCTAGATGTAGCGTTTTGGAGAGGGAGAATATTAGAGGAATGGAACAAAGAACAGATTTAGGGCAGGGATGGTAAGGATAGACTACGCCCAAAAGAAAGCCCTGTTTAGTTTTGTGACTAAGCACTCTGACTAGCCACCCGTGATTTAGTGTTTAATGGAGCATTGTAATCGCATTCACAAAACTAGATTACCTTCCATGTGAACTCATACTGTCAGTTTTCATTTCCACAGCCCTTTAAAGTAACTGTCCAGTGTTTCCAGATTTCTATGAAATATGATCTATAATTAATTACAAATTGAGTGAAATAGATTTCCTTCCAAAAAATTGTAATTAAAGTATGTTAAAAAGCAGCTTTTCTTTGTTGGAATGGTGTGGGCATATAATGGTAATTACAAATAGTCATGCGAGTAGACCGCTGATTGGCCAGCTCATCCTCCTCAGGATTATGACATCATCCAAGCTTTTTTGAAACATCTGTTTGAGATACAAGTTTGAGGTGTTTTTTTGTGTGTTTTTTCTCCAATTTATGCGTTGGCCACAAATACCAGTATAGAACGAGTCAACCACATAATTTGGGTATGAGTTAAAGGAATATTAACTTTTAAAAGTGAGATTTTCACTGGACAGTTACTTTAAAGCTAGAATCATTAATTGAAACACCTAAACCTACAAAAACATACAAAAACCGAAACCTATTGAAGGTAACAATGCTCACTGTTGCCCCTAGTGGCCGGTTTCCATGTCATCTCCCGACTTCCTCAGACATGGATTGATGTCCAATAGTAAGACATGGATGGATGTCCAGTAAGAATCAATGGGTATATAGCATTAATTTAAAAGTCCAAAAATGGATGTAGCCACTAAGGACTCTAGCTTTAACCTTTTGTTACACGTGTGATTCTGGGATTGTGATCCAACACCATCACTGAAAATCACACTAATTAGGCCTAATAAAATATATGGACGTGTAAGTAAAATGATGTCAACGTCTCCATTCAGTTTGTCTGTCAGTGCGCTAGGGGGGCATTCGGCACACACCAAGACTGAGATGTTTCTGAAGTGAGTGAGCGGTCAGGCGTGAAGAGTTGCCCCAGTTCCCGCCATGGCGCGTGGTAAACTTTGAATACTCATATACGCGTGTCCATGAATTATATATATCGATAGAATCGCAACAGAAGCGGGAGTATGGGCTGTTTTTTCCATGAGAATAAACAAGGGGAATTATACACAAGGAAGCGTGCATTCAGACTAAAAATAGAAGTAGGGTTTTTGCCTCGGGATGCAGATGCATTTTTACAGGTCAGACCGTGATCTTCTCTTGAGCTTCTGTGAAACGCAGTCACCAGTCCTCACATCTGCAGGAAGACGTAACTATTTCATATGAGGCAGGCATTATGCCCAAACACCTCTTAGGCTAAAAGTGCCTCTTCATCCCCCTATATAGGGTAAAGACAGCATTAGTGGAACATCAGGTGTAGTGGGACATTTGTGTTTGAGGGTAATGTACTATGGTATTTTTGCAACCCAATCACAACAAATGTTACTTGGTTGTTGCTGAATGGGTTCTTTGCATGAAATACAATGTTTTGTTTAATGTGGCGTCATTGTAGTGTGTGTGGTCAGGTTTCGTAGATGGGATGACCTGTTGAAAATCATGAAAAATCACCGTACTATGAAACCTTATGAAAATCAGATGAACAATACTGTCCCACTTCCCCTAAATGGTGTTTGAATAGTGGAACAGGGACCTTTTCAGCAATAAACCTTTAATCAATTTAAATGGAATTTCCTTCATTAGATATTCTAAAATACATTGAAACATGTTGTTTTAGTTGTTCATAATCTCTCTTAAAAGATTATAGACGATGTATAGCACATAATCGGCATTACATTTTCACCAAGAGCTTGGAATCTCCCCAAATACATTTTCCAAGGGCATGTAGTAGTTCTAGTATAAGGCTATTTCTACAAAATGGTGAAAACCGAGAGTGTGTTATCTATAAGCCTCTACAAAGTCTTATTGTTGATTTCACAACAATTGCCAAGTGAAGTAGGACAATAATGTATTTCTAATGAGAAAATACCACTTAATCTAGTATAGTGTCCCACTAAAATTTAGCAACACGCTTTAGCAAAATTAGTGGTATGATGTTTTAGGGGTTAAAGTGTCCACTGAATAATAAATGATCAACTTGTTCCATCATAAAAATGTAGATAACACATTAATTTAAATAAACATCACTTGAGATCTACCAAAAAGTGTCCTACTAATGCTGACTTGACCCTAGACTTTGATCTATGAGACATCAAACATATGACGTTGGAAAATGGAGTGGCATTTCAGTCGCAATGCCTGTCTGTTTCTCTGAAAGTCTTCAGAGAGAAATCAATAGTGGTCTCCATAAGAAATAATCTGGAATACACACTACTACAGTGGCAAGCGGCCAACTGAGTGATGTGTGCGGTTTAAACGGCCCCAGCATTCTACCGCGCACAGCAAGCTATCTGTAGCTGTCCTGGGAGCTCGGCACTCCACTTCTCTCGCCTAGCTCTGCTCTTCTTCCTCATTTCCTCCCTCCTCCTCCTCCCCTCCCCTCCCTCTAAGTTCGATGCGATCGGCTCTTGGCCCTGCCGTGAGTTCTCAGTGCGGGTGACAGCGCTGCTGAACATGGCGTCAGACGGGATGATTTTAACAAACCACGACCACCAAATCCGGGTCGGAGTCTTGACAGGTAAATGCAGAATTGCATTGAGTGATTCATATTTCTCCGCGGCAGTGTGTGTGAATTAATTTCCATTGGTTGTCGGTTGGGGTGCCTCTCCCGGGCGTCACGTAGGCTAGGCTACATGTCAGTTGCTCTTGCGTGGTGGCTCTCTCTCTCTCTCTCTCCATCTCTCGCTGGTGTTGCAGCTCTCGCTGGTGTTGCAGCTCTCGGCGGTGTTGCAGCTCTCCGCGGCTGGTCAGCACCTTGCGGTGCGATGTTGTTTAGAAGCCCCCTTATTTTTCTTACCGGACCAATTGATTTAACACATCCTCCAATGCGACAGAAGATGACAATGTAGGCTACATTAATACAAACCTGTTCGGGGTTTCATTCATTGTCATGGTATTTGCTTGGTAGTTTTTCCCGGTGAAGGGCTCAGTTTTGTGTGTTGAATTATTGAAATCCCTTATCTGCTTGTCAAACCTGAAAATTACAACTGACTGTGTGCGGAGCTCGCGCGGTATGGATTTCGTCATTGACATACGGCTGACCACAGCTTTTCTTAAAATGTAGCCCATGACAGTTGCTGATGATCAGTGTATGTAGTCATATTTAAGCGTACAAAATGCCCGTGTTAACTGCGAAATGCATGGCAATGCAGGCGCAATGAATGATATCTGACTGATTTGTGAATGACAGCGCCAATTGAAGCAGTTGTTTAACGTGAGAGGCTCTGCTGGTTTCGTGGTCAGAATACAAGTTGAATCTACGGTGCATGACATTCCTTTAAATGCAGACATCCTTTGACGCTGACGGCCGGTTTACGATCAGAAGAAAAAAATAATATATAGGCTTGAAACTAACGTTATAGACTACACAAGAAAATGAAAATGGCTGTTTCTCTTCTATGTGTTTTATGTATGTTTGCTTTGTCATGCTTCTTATTCAGAGCTTTGAATAAAGGCGAATACAGTCGTGAGGTGTCATGAGAAGAAAGCAAATGAAATGTAACCAGCGATGTTAATATGGGCAAATACAGGCTTGCCTGTGCTAAACGGTTGCGGTCGAATTGGAGAAGGTGTCGGATGAGAAAAAGCGTAATGGATGATTCCATTTTTCACGATCGCGGTGTAGGCTATTTGTGATCGCCTATGACATTCTCCGTTATGGAAAATCCGGTTGGAAGGTGGTAATGTGTAGCAATGGAGGAATCACTGTAGATCCTGAAATCTGCTAGGGAAACCCCGGTCCCCCTTCCCTCCCTCCGCCTCTTCTCGCGCGGTAGAGAGAAAGAGACGGAGAGGGAGGGAGAGCTAGAGAGGGCTTGAGTACTTTCAGTACTGTCCGTGGTGCTGAAACAGCGTCAGTCACAAATCAGTGCCGTGCTAGCCCTGCGTTCCATTTCTCCCTCTCTCGCTGCGCTAAATACACCGTCAGAAAGGGAGTTTCACCACGTTGATAAGCATTCATTAGGCATAATGTAAACCGTGCTATGTTGATGTGCTGATTTTGGGGACGCAGAAATGCAACCCACCTACACGTCTTATTTGCGTCAGAGTTGTGGTTTTCGGCAGTTTCTGTTCCTTTTAGCGGCTGTTTTTCTTCCTCTCCTGGAGTTGGGATGGGGAGGTAGGTAGGCCATGTTGAGGGATCACACACACGTTTTGGGGAGTTTAATAAAACAGTGACTAAACCTAAATCTAGGTCCAAAATATCTTTACTCTATGACCTCTTCACAATCTCCCGGTCCAGAACAGACTACAGGAGGCGCACAGTACTACATAGAGCCATGACTACATGGAACTCTATTCCACATCAGGTAACTTATGCAAGCAGTAGAATCAGATAAAAAAAAACAGGTAAAAATACACCTTAAGGAACAGCGGGAACTGTGAAGAGACACACACACAGGAACAGACACAAGCATACCCACACACACGCTAGCATACCTTGTAATAGTGTTGTATGGTGGTATTATACATTTTGTATTGTAAATATGTAGTGGTGTAATAATGTTATATGATGTACTGTTTTATATTTTGTTTTATGTGTGATGTAAGTGCCTTAATGTATTTGGACCCCAGGAAGAGTAGCTGCTGGGGATCCCTACTAAATACAAATGCAAATGGAAAAACATTAGGCATGTTAAACACCAAACACATGAGTTCAATATAAGATATCACCAAAACCAACAACAACATCCACAAATAAACACCCACATCTTCTTGCTATCCTTACCAACCTCTACCATAACACCACACTGACCACATAGTCCCTCCTCCTCCTCCTCCTCCTCCTCCTCCTCCTCATATCCTCCTCACTCAGTGGCCTGACAGGGGATGTGGTGACATCAGGGCCCAAAGGAGCGCAGGGGAGAGGGGGGACGTCACCGGCCGGCCCCCGCTCAGGCCAGGGATGGAGGGGTGAAAGGATGGAGATCACAAACCTTTATCATGGTGTCTTTGGATACAGACTTAGGAAAGTAAAGCATGTAGATCCAATGTAGAAGTAGGCTTAATAACGTAGATTTGCACACTCTATAGCTGCAATGCAAATGACAGCAGGGGCATGGCTAAGGCCGGCCAGGGGAGAGGGAGGGAGAGAGAGAGAGAGAGAGAGTGTCACGATCGTCGAAAGGAGGAGACCAAAGCGCAGCGTGTTGAGCGAACATCGTAGACTTTATTATAAAGAAACCACGATCAAAACAACAAACCAAATATGACGAAAGTGAAGTCCAATACTGATAATGACTAACAGCAACAAGGAAACAAAAACCCACAAAACCAAGGTGAAACCACACAGTATAAATATGGCTCCCAATCAGAGATAACGAGCCGACAGCTGACACTCGTTACCTCCGATTGGGAGTCATATGACTAATCAACATCAAAACCAAACATAGAAATGAAACAACTAGATCCCACATAGAACTACACCCAAAAGAAAATGACAACCCTGGCTCACTACTAAGAGTCCCGGAGCCAGAACGTCACAGTACCCCCCCCTAAAGGCGCGGACTGCGACCGCGCCTCACAACCCTACAATAGGGGAGGGCTGGGTGGGTGTTGCTCCCCGGAGGCGGTTCCGGCTCCGGCTTGACCACCACCCCACTATAGTTACTACCCGCTTTCTTAACCTCCTCCCAATGACCACCCTCCACTTAAACCCACCTGGATTAAGGGGCAGCACTGGACTAAGAGGCAGCACCAGGATAAGGGGCAGCACCGGACTAAGGGGCAGCACCAGGATAAGGGGCAGCACCGGACTAAGGGACAGCACCTGACTAAGGGGCAGCACCTGACTAAATGGCGGATCCTGGCTGGCTGGCTCTGGCGGATCCTGGCGGGACGGCTCTGGCGGATCCTGGCTGGACGGCTCTGGCGGATCCTGGCTGGACGGCTCTGGCGGATCCTGGCTGGACGGCTCTGGCGGATCCTGGCTGGACGGCTCTGGCGGATCCTGGCTGGACGGCTCTGGCGGATCCTGGCTGGACGGCTCATGGCTGGCTGACGGATCTGGCTGCTCATGGCTGGCTGACGGATCTGGCTGCTCATGGCTGGCTGACGGATCTGGCTGCTCATGGCTGGCGGAAGGCTCTGGCTGATCCCGTCTGGCGGAAGGCTCTGGCTGCTCCGGTCTGACGGAAGGCTCTGGCTGCTCCTGTCTGGCGGAAGGCTCTGGCTGATCCTGTCTGGCGGAAGGCTCTGGCTGATCCTGTCTGGCGGAAGGCTCTGGCTGATCCTGTCTGGCGGAAGGCTCTGGCTGATCCTGTCTGGCGGAGAGCTCTAGCGGCTCCGGTCTGGCGGACGGCTCTGAAGGCTCATGGCAGACGGGCGGCTTTGCAGGCTCAGTACAGACGGGCAGTTCAGACGGCGTTGGGCAGACGGACAGTTCAGACGGCGTTGGGCAGACGGGCAGTTCAGGCGCCGTTGGGCAGACGGGCAGTTCAGACGGCGTTGGGCAGACGGACAGTTCAGGCGGCGTTGGGCAGACGGGCAGTTCAGACGGCGTTGGGCAGACGGACAGTTCAGGCCCCGTTGGGCAGACGGCAGACTCTGGCCGTCTGAGGCGCACCGTAGGCCTGGTGCGTGGTGCCGGAACTGGAGGTACCGGGCTGAGGACACGCATCTCAGGGCTAGTGCGGGGAGAAGCAACAGGGCATGCTTGGCCCGGGGACGCACCGTAGGCCTGATGCGTGGTGCCGGAACTGGAGGTACCGGGCTGAGGACACGCATCTCAGGGCTAGTGCGGGAAGCAGCAACAGGGCATGCTTGGCCCTGGGGACGCACATAAGGCCTAGTGCGGAGAGCAGCAACAGGGCATGCTGGACCCTGGGGACGCACATAAGGCCTAGTGCGGAGAGCAGGAACAGGCCGGGCTGGGCTGGCGACGCGCACCGTCTCCCTGGTGCGGGTGGCCGGAACAGGCCGGGCCGGGCTGGCGAGCGCACCGTATCCCTGGTGCGTGGAGCAGGAACAGGCCGGGCTGGGCTGGCGACGCGCACCGTATCCCTGGTGCGAGTGGCCGGAACAGGCCGGGCCGGGCTGGCGGCGCTACCGTATCCCTGGTGCGTGGAGTAGGAACATGCCGGGCTGGGCTGGCGACGTGCACCGTATCCCTGGTGCGAGTGGCCGGAACAGGCCGGGCCGGGCTGGCGAAGCGCACCCTATCCCTGGTGCGTGGAGCAGGAACAGGCCGGGCTGGGCTGGCGACGCGCACCGCATCCCTGGTGCGAGTGGCCGGAACAGGCCGGGCCGGGCTGGCGTAGCACACCGTGGACCTGGTGCTTGGGTAGGAACAGGCCGGTCCGTACCGGGAACACACACCACTGGCCTCAACCGAGGATCAGGAACGGGCCGGACCGGACTGGCAACACACATCAGTCTTTCACGCCGTGCCACAAACACTTCCCTCCCTCTACTCGCCAATGGCTCCCGTACTCCATTAGCCTTCTCTCCTTTTCTCCCTGTGGCAGCCTCCTGCTGCCCAGCCGCCATGTGCCCCCCCCAAAAATTTTTTGGGGTTGCCTCCCGTCCTTCCGACGATGGCCCTGCCGATGCCGTTGCTCCTCTCGCCGTCGCCTCTCCACCGTCTCGCTCCATGGTCGGCGATCCATACCATCCAGGATCTCCTCCCAAGTCCAGGACCCTTTACCGTCCAACAGTTCCTCCCATGTCCAGACCCTTTGCTCCTGGACGCGCTGCTTGGTCCTTTTATGGTTGGGTTTTTCTGTCACGATCGTCGAAAGGAGGAGACCAAAGCGCAGCGTGTTGAGCGAACATCGTAGACTTTATTATAAAGAAACCACGATCAAAACAACAAACCAAATATGACGAAAGTGAAGTCCAATACTGATAATGACTAACAGCAACAAGGAAACAAAAACCCACAAAACCAAGGTGAAACCACACAGTATAAATATGGCTCCCAATCAGAGATAACGAGCCGACAGCTGACACTCGTTACCTCCGATTGGGAGTCATATGACTAATCAACATCAAAACCAAACATAGAAATGAAACAACTAGATCCCACATAGAACTACACCCAAAAGAAAATGACAACCCTGGCTCACTACTAAGAGTCCCGGAGCCAGAACGTCACAGTACCCCCTAAAGGCGCGGACTGCGACCGCGCCTCACAACCCTACAATAGGGAGGGCTGGGTGGGTGTTGCTCCCCGGAGGCGGTTCCGGCTCGGCTTGACCACCACCCCACTATAGTTACTACCCGCTTTCTTAACCTCCTCCCAATGACCACCCTCCACTTAAACCCACCTGGATTAAGGGGCAGCACTGGACTAAGAGGCAGCACCAGGATAAGGGGCAGCACCGGACTAAGGGGCAGCACCAGGATAAGGGGCAGCACCGGACTAAGGGACAGCACCTGACTAAGGGGCAGCACCTGACTAAATGGCGGATCCTGGCTGGCTGGCTCTGGCGGATCCTGGCGGGACGGCTCTGGCGGATCCTGGCTGGCTGGCTCTGGCGGATCCTGGCGGGACGGCTCTGGCGGATCCTGGCTGGACGGCTCTGGCGGATCCTGGCTGGACGGCTCTGGCGGATCCTGGCTGGACGGCTCTGGGGGATCCTGGCTGGACGGCTCTGGCGGATCCTGGCTGGGACGGCTCATGGCTGGCTGACGGATCTGGCTGCTCATGGCTGGCTGACGGATCTGGCTGCTCATGGCTGGCTGACGGATCTGGCTGCTCATGGCTGGCGGAAGGCTCTGGCTGATCCCGTCTGGCGGAAGGCTCTGGCTGCTCCGGTCTGACGGAAGGCTCTGGCTGCTCCTGTCTGGCGGAAGGCTCTGGCTGATCCTGTCTGGCGGAAGGCTCTGGCTGATCCTGTCTGGCGGAAGGCTCTGGCTGATCCTGTCTGGCGGAAGGCTCTGGCTGATCCTGTCTGGCGGAGAGCTCTAGCGGCTCCGGTCTGGCGGACGGCTCTGAAGGCTCATGGCAGACGGGCGGCTTTGCAGGCTCAGTACAGACGGGCAGTTCAGACGGGCGTTGGGCAGACGGACAGTTCAGACGGCGTTGGGCAGACGGGCAGTTCAGGCGCCCGTTGGGCAGACGGGCAGTTCAGACGGCGTTGGGCAGACGGACAGTTCAGGCGCCGTTGGGCAGACGGGCAGTTCAGACGGCGTTGGGCAGACGGACAGTTCAGGCCCGTTGGGCAGACGGCAGACTCTGGCCGTCTGAGGCGCACCGTAGGCCTGGTGCGTGGTGCCGGAACTGGAGGTACCGGGCTGAGGACACGCATCTCAGGGCTAGTGCGGGGAGAAGCAACAGGGGCATGCTTGGCCCGGGGACGCACCGTAGGCCTGATGCGTGGTGCCGGAACTGGAGGTACCGGGCTGAGGACACGCATCTCAGGGCTAGTGCGGGAAGCAGCAACAGGGCATGCTTGGCCCTGGGGACGCACATAAGGCCTAGTGCGGAGAGCAGCAACAGGGCATGCTGGACCCTGGGGACGCACATAAGGCCTAGTGCGGAGAGCAGGAACAGGCCGGGCTGGGCTGGCGACGCGCACCGTCTCCCTGGTGCG
Source organism: Coregonus clupeaformis (assembly GCF_020615455.1). NCBI lineage: Eukaryota > Metazoa > Chordata > Actinopteri > Salmoniformes > Salmonidae > Coregonus > Coregonus clupeaformis. The sequence goes on along the minus strand of NC_059224.1, from coordinate 4,830,339 downwards.
GGTGGCCGGAACAGGCCGGGCCGGGCTGGCGAAGCGCACCGTATCCCTGGTGCGTGGAGCAGGAACAGGCCGGGCTGGGCTGGCGACGCGCACCGTATCCCTGGTGCGAGTGGCCGGAACAGGCCGGGCCGGGCTGGCGAAGCGCACCGTATCCCTGGTGCGTGGAGTAGGAACATGCCGGGCTGGGCTGGCGACGTGCACCGTATCCCTGGTGCGAGTGGCCGGAACAGGCCGGGCCGGGCTGGCGAAGCGCACCCTATCCCTGGTGCGTGGAGCAGGAACAGGCCGGGCTGGGCTGGCGACGCGCACCGCATCCCTGGTGCGAGTGGCCGGAACAGGCCGGGCCGGGCTGGCGTAGCACACCGTGGACCTGGTGCTTGGAGTAGGAACAGGCCGGTCCGTACCGGGAACACACACCACTGGCCTCAACCGAGGATCAGGAACGGGCCGGACCGGACTGGCAACACACATCAGTCTTTCACGCCGTGCCACAAACACTTCCCTCCCTCTACTCGCCAATGGCTCCCGTACTCCGTTAGCCTTCTCTCCTTTTCTCCCTGTGGCAGCCTCCTGCTGCCCAGCCGCCTAAGCCATGTGCCCCCCCAAATTTTTTTTGGGGTTGCCTCCCGTCCTTCCGACGATGGCCCTGCCGATGCCGTTGCTCCTCTCGCCGTCGCCTCTCCACCGTCTCGCTCCATGGTCGGCGATCCATACCATCCAGGATCTCCTCCCAAGTCCAGGACCCTTTACCGTCCAACAGTTCCTCCCATGTCCAGACCCTTTGCTCCTGGACGCGCTGCTTGGTCCTTTTATGGTTGGGTTTTTCTGTCACGATCGTCGAAAGGAGGAGACCAAAGCGCAGCGTGTTGAGCGAACATCGTAGACTTTATTATAAAGAAACCACGATCAAAACAACAAACCAAATATGACGAAAGTGAAGTCCAATACTGATAATGACTAACAGCAACAAGGAAACAAAAACCCACAAAACCAAGGTGAAACCACACAGTATAAATATGGCTCCCAATCAGAGATAACGAGCCGACAGCTGACACTCGTTACCTCCGATTGGGAGTCATATGACTAATCAACATCAAAACCAAACATAGAAATGAAACAACTAGATCCCACATAGAACTACACCCAAAAGAAAATGACAACCCTGGCTCACTACTAAGAGTCCCGGAGCCAGAACGTCACAGAGAGAGAGAGAGGGAGAGAGGGAGAGAGGGAGAGAGGTAGAGGGCGAGGGAGAGAGGGAGGGAGGGAGGGTAGATATCTCAAACCTTTATGTTGGTGCATTTTGATTTATCGACTTATCAAGAATGTAGCCAGCATAGAATTAGAATGACTAGAACAGGCAATATGACTACAACAATATAGCTGACATGGCATTGTAATGTAAAAATGTATGTGTGTGTATGTATGTATGTGTCAGTGTCAATGTCTATGAACTGCACACTCCAATGCTAATTATTTATTAAATAGCCAATATTTATTTAGGGTCTCCTCTAGGTTGCCAGGGGTTTGCCTTTGGATAGACATTAATTGGTGCAATAATGTGTGTACTATAAGTATGTGGGGAAATGGATGCAAGGATTTGTTTGTGGAAATAGTCATGGAAAATAGGTGTTTACGTGTGTGTGTTCTGTGTTTACGTGTGTGTGTGTCCTGTGTTTACGTGTGTATGTGTGTGTGTGTGTGTGTGTGAGAGAGACAGAGAGAGGTTTTAATTGTCTCTATCTGGGGTGGCCTGAGGGTGTGGACAACACCATTCTCCAACACGCTCTCCTTGCTGACCGTCCTCCTGTCCTGTTTGTGTGTGTGTGTCTCTCTCCACCTTTTTAATGACTCCTTCTGCATTCCCTCCCACACACACACACACACACACACACACACACACACACACACACACACACACCATCCATCCAGCTGCTCTCCTCCCCAACAGCCTGCGTGGCCTCATTGTGGTGTGGTGCTGCTGGGGAGAGATGATCCACCATGCGGAGAGTGGGTGTTCTCTGATGTAGCAGGCAGAGCCGGACTCTGTCACGTTAGATGTGCACGCACTCGGCTCCCACAGCTGTGTGTGTGTGTGTGTGTGTGTGTACTTGCATGCATGTGTGTTTGTGTGCTTGTTCATCCGCATGCATGTGTGTGTGCTCTCTGTCTTTGTGCACTAATAATACTGAGCTCTGGCTGAAACACACAAGCTTAGCAAATCCCCCTGGTCCCAAATATAGCTACTGTATGCATACCTTCCATGAACACAATAGAACAGCTCAGTGCAAAACCCATGCAGTGGCTTTTAATCTGTAGAAACCCTGTGCTACCATATCCTACATGACCGTAGCAAAGCATCTATAGCTTGATCCATGGTGTATATAGCATTACAGCCCATTGATGCTTGGCTACTGTTAGTGTAGCAGATACACACACACACACACACACACACACACACACACACACACACACACACACACACACACACACACACACCCATACAACATAAACACCCATGCTGCTGAATAGACAGACATGGACAGTAAACACTCAGGAGCAACCTACCAATGAGAGAGAGCCCTGGGTCAGAAATCTCCTCTCTGCGGCAGACAAATCCCTCTCTCTCTTTCTTTTTTCACTCCTTTTTTCACTCAGCCGTAACAACTTAGAGAAGCCCAGAGAGAGAGCGAAAGAGAGAAAGAGAGATGTGTGGGCGGAGCTCCAAACTTACATGTAGCTATATCAGAAAGACATGAATCGACACCAGATGCCCCAATACAGCTGTATTTACAGTCGCTCGCAAACAATTAAATATAACACTTAAAAAAGATATATATACAGTATATGGATTACTGTCCATTTGTGATCAAAGGTAATTTTTCATTATGATTCCTCCTCGGCAGTCTATAGAAGAGGGAGTTGGAGAAAGGGAAGGAAGGAGAGAAGGGGGAATGGTAGAGGGAGGTGGGGAGGGGGAGGGATAGAGGGAGGTGGGGAGGGGGAGGGGAGGGAGAGAGAGAAGGGGGAATGGTAGAGGGAGGTAAGGAGGGAGAGAAGGGGGAATGGTAGGGAGAGGTGGGGAGGGGGAGGGGGAGTGGGAGGGAGGGAGGGAGAGAAGGGAGAGGTAGGTAGGGAGGGAGAGAAGGGGGACTGGTAGAGAGAGGTGGGGAGGGGGAGGTAGGGAGGGAGAGAAGGGGGACTGGTAGGGAGAGGTGGGGAGGGGGAGGGAGGGAGGTAGAGAAGGGGGAATGGTAGAGGGAGGTAGGGAGGGAGAGAAGGGGGACTGGTGGGGAGGAGGGAGAGAGAGAAGAGGGACTGGTAGGGGGAGGTGGGAAGGAGGGAGAGAGAGAAGAGGGACTGGTAGGGGAGGTGGGAAGGAGGGAGAGAGAGAAGAGGGACTGGTAGGGGGAGGTGGGAAGGAGGGAGAGAGAGAAGAGGGACTGGTAGGGGAGGTGCGGCAGGGAGCCTAGCAGTTAAGAGCGTTGGGCCAGGAATCGAAAGGTCGATGGTTTGAATCCCCGAGGCCGACTAGTTGAAGGAAGGGGGACTGGTAGGGAGAAGGGGGACTGGAATGGGGACTGGTAGGGGTAAGGCAGGAAGGCAGGCTCTGTGGGATGTCCCATCTTAAAGGGGGTACCTCACCACCACCTTTCCTACGGGGGATATAAAGGAGCGCTCTAGCAGTTAGATTGGTTATTGTGAGGGAATACAGGGTTTAATATTTTTCAGAATTGCTGACTGTGTGTGTGTAGTGCATGTGTGTGTCTACATATATGTATGTTAGCGTACATGCATGAGTGTGCTTGTGCCCATACGTGTGCTTCCGTGTGTGTGTGTACACACATTTGTGTGCGGAGGGCCAATGCAATAACTATTTAATCTCTTTTTCCACATAATTACATCTCTGGAGGTTGTCCCAAAATCACCTTACTACAGCCCCAGACCTAGTAGCACTGAGGCATGCTGGGAACAGGAAACCAGAGAAGCAGCCAGTCAGTCAGCGATCGGCCTGGACGGCTTGCGTGCCAGACTGTCCTGCCCAGAATTAGGAGACCCTGTCATCTGTCTCTGAATGGGCTTGGTTAGCTTCCAAGTTATGGAGCAATCTGCTCTCCAAGTCTGCTGTGAATGGCAACACATGGGGCTGGGCGTATGCTCTGTCTGTGGTGATTGGCTACACACCCATGCACTCTCTATAGTGATTGGCTACCCACCCATGCTCTCTCTGTGGGGATTGGCTACACACCCCATGCTCTCTCTGTGGTGAATGGCTACACATCCATGCTCTCTCTGTGGTGATTGGCTACACATCCATGCTCTCTCTGTGGTTATTGGCTGGGCTGGCCTTGGTGATATACAGTAGGTCTCACCTTGAGGGGGTTCGTTTATCTGGCCCGGGTTACCCTGGTGGGAGGAGTTTGAACCGGGTCAAAAGGGATTGCATTCGTTTTGGAACTGGGATGCCTCCCGGGCGTGAGCCAGGTTCCCCGCTCTGGCCGACGGCGAAGTCGGCTCAAAAGTGACGTAATTAAGCACGTGGAGTGATCAGTAGGATTCAGTGTTTTCGCATGCAGAGGTGATTGCTTTTGATTAAAACGCTTTATCTGCCTTCCCAATGACAACTAGTTTGAAAATTCTAACATTTATTTTAGGCAAAAGAGATGTATGTTCCTGGACGATGCACCATGCTGCCTTGTTGACAACATGACTAAGCGGCACAGATTACTGTTTGATTTTAGAAGGGCGCTCCTCCCTCACCGCTTTCGCCCCAATGACGTGACGGGCCATTGCCCGGTTCAACCCGGGCCAGCATAATATATCTCCCTCATTGTCTTGTCCTGGGGCTATCTACAGTGGCTTGCGAAAGTATTCACCACCCTTGGCATTTTTCCTATTTTGTTGCCTTACAACCTGGAATTAAAATTGATTTTTTGGGGGTTTGTATCATTTGATTTACACAACATGCCTACCACTTTAAAGATGCAAAATATTTTTTATTGTGAAATAAGACAAAAAAAATACAGAAAAATAGCAAAAGCAAAATAATGTTATTGTCAAACAAACAAGAAATAAGAAAAAAAAACAGAACATTTGAGCATGCATAACTATTCACCCCCCAAAGTCAATACTTTGTAGAGCCACCTTTTGCAGCAATTACAGCTGCAAGTCTCTTGGGGTATGTCTCTATAAGCTTGGCACATCTAGCCACTGGGATTTTTGCCCATTCTTCAAGGCAAAACTGCTCCAGCTCCTTCAAGTTGGATGGGTTCCGCTGGTGTACAGCAATCTTTAAGTCATACCACAGACTTTCAATTGGATTGAGGTCTGGGCTTTGACTAGGCCATTCCAAGACATTGAAATGTTTCCCCTTAAACCAAATCTATGGAAGACTGAAACAGGTTTCCCTCAAGAATTTCCCTGTATTTAGCGCCATCCATCATTCCTTCAATTCTGACCAGTTTTCCAGTCCCTGCCGATGATAACCATCCCCATAGCATGATGCTGCCACCACCATGCTTCACTGTGGGGATGGTGTTCTCGGGGTGATGAGAGGTGTTGGGTTTGCGCCAGACATAGCTTTTTCCTTGATGGCCAAAAAGCTCTATTTTAGTCTCATCTGACCAGAGTACCTTTTTCCATATGTTTGGGGAGTCTCCCACATGGCTTTTGGCGAACACCAAACGTGTTTGCTTATTTTTTTCTTTAAGCAATGGCTTTTTTCTGGCCACTCTTCTGTAAAGCCCAGCTCTGTGGAGTGTACATCTTAAAGTGGTCCTATGGACAGATACTCCAATCTCCGCTGTGGAGCTTTGCAGCTCCTTCAGGGTTATCTTTGGTCTCTTTGTTGCCTCTCTGATTAATGCTCTCCTTGCCTGGTCTGTGAGTTTTGGTGGGCGGCCCTCTCTTGGCAGGTTTGTTGTGGTGCCATATTCTTTCCAATTTTTAATAATGGATTTAATGGTGCTCTGTGGGATGTTCAAAGTTTCAGATATTTTTTTATAACCCAACACTGATCTGTACTTCTCCACAACTTTGTCCCTGACCTGTTTGGAGAGCTCCTTGGTCTTCATGGTGGTGCTTGCTTGGTGGTGCCCCTTGTTTAGTGGTGTTGCAGACTCTGGGGCCTTTCAGAACAGGTGTGTATATATACTGAGATCATGTGACACTTAGATTGCACACCGGTGGACTTTATTTAATTAATTATGTGACTTCTGAAGGTAATTCGTTGCACCCGATCTTATTTAGGGGCATCATAGCAAAGGAGGTGAATACATATGCACCCACCACTTTTCCGTTATTTATTTTTTATAATTTTTTGAAATAAGACAATTTTGTGTATGTCCATTACATGAAATGCAAATAAAAATCCATTCAAATTATAGGTTGTAATGCAACAAAATAGGAAAAATGCCAAGGGGGATGAATACTTTTGCAAGGCACTGTATATTTGTGTGTCAAACAGAGTAGAAGTTACTCCACCGATCCACCCCAGACCCAGCCCCAGCCCCAGCCCCAGCCCCCAGCCCCAGAACCAGCCCCATCTCTCTCATCCCATTATGGTTTTTACAGCTGGCCCCTCTCCCCCCACTCCATCTTATTAACCACTGTGATGTTTAATTACATTAGCAAGGCGCTGTATAAGGATAATAGACTCTAAGCTATGTACTAATGCTAGCTAACTAGGACATGTATTCATTCAATAGTTGTCTGTGATTTTCCAGCTTATGCTAGCTAGCATAATGCTAACATTACAATATGTTAAACATTTTTAGAATGGATGTCTATGAGATTCTTTAGGTCTATGCTAGCATTATGCTAACATTACTGTTTGGTAGAGATGTATTTTTCAACTCTCCTAGGTGGGACTTGTATAGCAGGACTGACCCCGCTGTCTGTCTCTCTCTCTCTCTCTCTCTCTCTCTCTCTCTCTCTCTCTCTCTCTCTCTCTCTCTCTCTCTCTCTCTCTCTCTCTCTCTCTCTCTCTGAAACACACATACACACACAGAACTACACACACATTTACACAGAGACTATACACACACAATCACACACACACACACACTGTCTCTCTCTCTCTCTCACACACACATGCACACGCGCACACACACACCAAGCTGCACAACCTCAATGTGGACAGTGGGAAGGCAGAGGGAGGGACCACATGACTGGAATAGACAATATGGGATGAGGGACAGAATGACAATTAAGTCTTTCTCTGCAAAATAATTATTTCAGTGCTGAGCAGTGTAGGTGGGGGAGGCAGGCGTCATCGTCATCACCATCATCACCATCATCACCATCATCATCATCACTCTCTCTCTTTCTCTCTCTTTCCTCTTTCTTTCTCTCTCTATCTCTCTCTTTCTGTCTTCCTTTACTTGTGGTAAAGGAGCAGTGTATGTGTAAAACTCTATTTACAGTGCCTTGCAAAAGTATTCATCCCCCTTGGCGTTTTTCCTATTTTGTTACATTACAACCTGTAATTTAAACGGATTTTTTTAGGATTTCATGTAATGGACATACACAAAATAGTCCAAATTGGTGAAGTGAAATGAAAAAATTTACTTATTTCAAACAATTCAAAAAAATGTATAACGGAAAATGGTGCGTGCATATGTATTCACCCCTTTTGCTATGAAGCCCCTAAATAAGATCTGGTGCAACCAATTACCTTCAGAAGTCAAATTATTAGTTAGATTGCACACAGGTGGACTTTATTTAAGTGTCACATGATCTTAGTACAGTTGAAGTCGAAGTTTACATACACTTAGGTTGGAGTCATTAAAACTTGTTTTTCAACCACTCCACAAATGTCTTGTTAACAAACTATAGTTTTGGCAAGTCGGTTAGGACATCTACTTTGTGCATGACACAAGTCATTTTTCCAACAATTGTTTACAGACAGATTATTTCACTTTTTCAGTGGGTCAGAAGTTTTCAAAAGTTTACATACACTAAGTTGACAGTGCCTTTAAACAGCTTGGAAAATTCCAGAAAGTGATGTCATGGCTTTAGAAGCTTCTGATAGGCTAATTGACATAATTTGAGTCAATTGGAGGTGTACCTGTGGATGTATTTCAAGGCCTACCTTCAAACTCAGTGCCTCTTTGCTTGACATCATGGGAAAATCTAAATAAATCAGCCAAGACCTCAGAAAAAAAATATAGACCTCCACAAGTCTGGTTCATCCTTGGGAGCAATTTCCAAACGCCCGAAGGTACCACATTCATCTGTACAAACAATAGTACGCAAGTATAAACACCATGCGACCACGCAGCTGTCATACCGCTCAGGAAGGAGACGCATTCTGTCTCCTAGAAATGAACGTACTTTGGTGTGAAAAGTGCAAATCAATCCCAGAACAACAGCAAAGGACCTTGTGAAGATGCTGGAAGAAACAGGTACAAAAGTATTTATTTCCACAGTAAAACGAGTCCTATATCGACATAACCTGAAAGGCCACTCAGCAAGGAAGAAGCCACTGCTCCAAAACCACCATAAAAAAGCCAAAGAACGTACTTTTGAAGAAATGTCCGCTGGTCTGATGAAACAAAAATAGAACTGTTTGGCCATAATGACCATCGTTATGTTTGGAGGAAAAAGGGGTTTACTTGCAAGCCGAAGAACACCATCCCAACCGTGAGGCACGGGAGTTGTAGCATCATGCTGTAGGGGTGCTTTGCTGCAGGAGTGACTGGTGCACTTCACAAAATAGATGGCATCATGAGGAAGGAAAATTATGTGGATATATTGAAGCAACATCTCAAGACATCAGTCAGGTAGTTAAAGATTGGTCACAAATGGGTCTTCCAAATGGACAATGACCCCAAGCATACTTCCAAAGTTGCAGCAAAATGGCAAGGTTTTGGAGTGGCCATCACAAAGCCCAGACCTCAATCCTATAGAAAATGTGTGGGCAGAATTGAAAAACCGTGTGAGAGCAAGGAGGCCTACAAACCTGACTCAGTTACACCAGCTCTGTCAGGAGGAATGGGCCAAAATTCACCCAACTTATTGTGGGAAGCTTGTGGAAGGCTACCCAAAACGTTTGACCCAAGTTAAACAATTTAAAAGCACTGCTACCAAATACTAATTGAGTGTTTGTAAACTTCTGACCCACTGGGAATGTGATGAAAGAAATAAAAGCTGAAGTATATAATTCTCTCTACTATTATTCTGACATTTCACATTCTTAAAATAAAGTGGTGATCCTAACTGACCTAAAACAGGGAATTTCTACTTGGATTAAATGTCAGGAATTGTGAAAAACTGAGTTTAAATGTATTTGGCTAAGGTGTATGTAAACTTCCAACTTCAACTGTATATATACACACCTGTTCTGAAAGGCCCCAGAGTCTGCAACACCACTAAGCAAGGGGCACCACCAAGCAAGCGGCACCATAAAGACCAAGGAGCTCTCCAAACAGGTCAGGGACAAAGTTGTGGAGAAGTACAGATCAGTGTTGGGTTATAAAAAAATATCTGAAACTTTGAACATCCCACGGAGCACCATTAAATCCATTATTAAAAAATGGAAAGAATATGGCACCACAACAAACCTGCCAAGAGAGGGCCGTCCACCAAAACTCACAGACCAGGCAAGGAGGGCATTAATCAGAGAGGCAACAAAGAGACCAAAGATAACCCTGAAGGAGCTGCAAAGCTCCACAGCGGAGATTGGAGTATCTGTCCATAGGACCACTTTAAGCTGTACACTCCACAGAGCTGGGCTTTATGGAATAGTGTCCAGAAAAAAAGCCATTGCTTAAAGAAAAAAATAAGCAAACACGTTTGGTGTTCGCCAAAAGCCATGTGGGAGACTCCCCAAACATATGGAAAAAAGGTACTATGGTCAGATGAGACTAAAATTTAGCTTTTTGGCAATCAAGGAAAATGCTATTTCTGGCGCAAACCCAACACCTCTCATCACCTCTCATCACCCCGAGAACACCATCCCCACAATGAAGCATGGTGGTGGCAGCATCATGCTGTGGGGATGTTTTCCATCGGCAGGGACTGGGAAACTAGTCAGAATTGAAGGAATGATGGATGGCGCTAAATACAGGGAAATTCTTGAGGGAAACATGTTTCACTCTTCCATAGATTTGAGACTGGGACGGATGTTCACCTTCCAGCAGGACAATGACCCTAAGCATACTGCTAAAGCAACACTCAAGTGGTTTAAGGGGAAACATTTCAATGTCTTGGAATGGCCTAGTCAAAGCCCAGACCTCAATCCAATTGAAAGTCTGTGGTATGACTTAAAGATTGCTGTACACCAGCGGAACCCGTCCAACTTCAAGGAGCTGGAGCAGTTTTGCCTTGAAGAATGGGCAAAAGTCCCAGTGGCTAGATGTGCCAAGCTTATAGAGACATACCCCAAGAGACTTGCAGCTGTAATTGCTGCAAAAGGTGGCTCTACAAAGTATTGCATTTGGGGGGTGAATAGTTATGCATGCTCAAATGTTCTGTTTTTTGGTCTTATTTCTTGTTTGTTTGACAATAACATTATTTTGCATCTTAAAAGTGGTAGGCTTGTTGTGTGAATCAAATGATACAGACCCCACAAAAATCAATTTTAATTCCAGGTTGTAGGGCAACAAATTAGGAAAAAATGCCAAGGGTGGTGAATACTTCCGCAAGCCACTGTTACCCTTATTTTACCAGGTAAGTTGACTGAGAACACATTCTCATTTACAGCAACGACCTGGGGAATAGTTCCAGGGGAGAGGATAAAAAGCTATCTCATCTCTAATCATCTCATCTCTCTCTATCTCTATAGCTCATAGAAATCCACCATACTCATTGTAAATAGATCTTAATTGGATGGTGAGTTTGGGAAGAGAGGCTGACGTTATTTGGTGGATGAACACACTCTCATGCACTCTCACAGGCTCTTGTAAACCCTCCAGAGAAGTGTGTTCCAGCAGGGCTGGAAATCCATTTCCAGAGTTAGGATAGGTAGGAGAGGACATTTTGTTGAATTTTATTTGGAACGTGTCTCAACTAATAATACACACTCATCATGTGTCATTAATGTGAAGTGAAGTTGATGATTAGGGAGGCTATTCCTGGGGTAACATCTGGGCTTCTGGATGTGAGAAAGCTCATGTTAGCATTGGATGCTTACTGTGTTGGTACTGGAGATTGAACTTAGTAGGCTTGGGCGCTATACTGTATATACTGGGGTATATGGAAGAAGCCACGGGATGGTTTTTCAATACCCTCAAAACCATGTCAACTATTTCTTTGAAGTTTTTTAAATACATTTGAATAATTGTAGCTACTTTTTAAGTTCATACCTGCAGTCAACTTGTTTAATTCGTTAGGAGATAAAGCAAATTGTGTTCTTCATTTCACCTGTCACATTATTTTATGAAGCTTACTGTAGTTCCCCAGAACAGTTGAGCCAGTCACGTGTGCGTTTGTAAATAGCACAATGGGAGAAAGCGAGCTGGTGAGTCCATAGCGTCTTATATCTATTGGCGAGTCTCTGTTGTGCGGTGCACCGTTAGCATTTAGCTAACAACGTCTATATGATTCTGCTATTAGTTTGTGCTACTTCTGTTAGCATTCTGGTAATAGCGGCCCAATGGGCTTTTCTTGCATTTCTAGCTCCCCTTGTGTACTATGCCGGTACTACCATAAATCCCTGGGTGAGAGAAGGATGGTATGATGATGTGAAAATCTGTATACCGCCCAAGCCTAGAATTTAGCATTAGCATGAAGGTAGCTCAGGTCTAGCCTAGGTGAAGATAGCTGAGGTACTGATGAGCACAGAAGATGATAATCAAGACTGGAACCATGCTGGAATGAACAATGTAGAAGACCCTATCTGAGCCAGAACAGTACAGTTTGTAAGATAGTTTGGGAGAAAAAAACTGTAAAAGTCTGGTCTAGAATGATCATCTAGAATGGGTCAGACCAGGTGCTCTCTCATCTGATAATCTACAGTATCAAAGGATTAAGTCATGGTGGAAATAAAAAAGTGTGTTTGTAAGTGATGAGTCATTATATGGTCTGTCTGTACTTCCCTCCATCCTCATCCCTCTCTTCTCGTGTCCTGGTTGCTCGTGTTAATCAGGGCCAGGAGGGAGGCATCGATTCATGAGCCTCAGCGCACCTCCTCACGTTTTGTATCCTTCCACATCTAATGGAAATATAGAGCCCTTTCATGTTTCAAGTCTTTGGCTAGCATCTGTCTATCATACTCTTGGCTATTTCTGTGAAGTAGTCGTGGGATCTTCACTCGTTGTTTAGCTCCGTCAATATCGTGTCATCCTGTCTCTGCTGACTGAAAATCATTTATGTACAGTACCAGTCAAAAGTTTGGACACACCTACGCATTCAAGGGTTTTTAATTATTTTTACTATTTTCTACATTGTAGAATAATAGTGAAGACATCAAAACTATGAAATAACACAAATGGAACATGTAGTAACCAAAAAAGTGTTAAGCAAATCAAAATATATTTTATATTTTAGATTCTTCAAGTAGCCACCCTTTGCCTTGATGACAGCTTTGCACACTCTTGGCATTCTCCCAACCAGCTTCATGAGGAATGCTTTCTAAACAGTCTTGAAGGAGTTCCCACATATGCTGAGCACTTGTTGGCTGCTTTTCCTTCACTCTGCGGTCCAACTCATCCCAAACCATCTCAATTGGGTTGAGGTCGGGTGATTGTGGAGGCAAGGTCATCTGATGCAGCACTCCATCAGTCCTTGGTCAAATAGCCCTTACACAGCCTGGAGGTGTGTTTTGGGTCATTGTCCGGTTGAAAACAAATGATAGTCCCACTAAGCACAAACCAGATGGGATGGCGTATCGCTGCAGAATCCTGTGGTAGCCATGCTGGTTAAGTGTGCCTTGAATTCTAAATAAATCACAGACAGTGTCACCAGCAAAGCACCCCAACACATCACACCTCCTCCTTCATGCTTCACAGTGGGAACCACAAATGCAGAGATCATCCGTTCACCTACTCTGCGTCTAACAAAGACACGGCGGTTGGAACAAAAAATCTAAAATTTGGACTCATCACACCAAAGGAAAGATTTCCACCGGTCTAATATCCATTGCTCGTGTTTCTTGGCCCAAGCAAGTCTCTTCTTCTTATTGGTGTCCTTTAATAGTGGTTTCTTTGCAAGAATTCGACCATGAAGGCCTGATTCACACAGTCTCCCCTGAACTGTTGATGTTGAGATGTGTCTGTTACTTGAACTCTGTGAAGCATTTATTTGGGCTGCAATTTCTGAGGCTGGTAACCCTAATGAACTTATCCTCTGCAGCGGAGGTAACTTTGTGTCTTTCATTCCTGTGGCGGTCCTCATGAGAGCCAGTTTCATCATAGCGCTTGATGGTTTTTGCCACTGCACTTGAAGAAACTTTAAAGGTTCTTGAAATGTTCCGTATTGACTGACCTTCATGTCTTAAAGTAATGATGTACTGTCATTTCCCTTTGCTTATTTGAGCTGTTCTTGGCATAATATGGACTTGGTCTTTTACCAAATAGGGCTATCTTCTGTATACCACCCATACCTTGTCACAACACAACTGATTGGCTCAAACGTGTTAAGAAGGAAAGAAATTTCACAAATTAACTTTTTAACAAGGCACACCTGTTAATTGAAATGCATTCCAGGTGACTACCTCATGAAGCTGGTTGAAAGAATGCCAAGAGTGTGCAAAGCTGCCATCAAGGCAAAGGGTGGCTACTTTGAAGAATCTGAAATATAAAATATATTTTGATTTGTTTAACACTTTTTTGGGTACTACGTGATTCCATATGTGTTATTTCATAGTTTTGATGTCTTCACTATTATTCTACAATGTAGAAAATAGTAAAAATAAAGAAAAACCCTGGATAAGGCCATAAGCATTGTCACACTCTGGTTCTAGGACTTTTTGTGTTTAGTCAGGGTGTGTAGATTTCCGTGTGTTGTGTACTGTGGGTAGTGTCTAGGTGTTCGCGTTCTATGTTTGGTCAGTGACTCCCAATCGGAGGTAACGAGTGTCAGCTGTCGGCTCGTTATCTCTGATTGGGAGCCATATTTAAATGTCTGTGTTCACCTTGTGGTTGTGGGTTTTTGTTCTTTATTCAGTCGGTGTAACTGAGGACGTCACGGATCGTGTTTTGTTTTGTCGTGTGTTTCAAAATTAAAATCATCATGTTCACTCCCAACGCTGCGCTTTGGTCATACTTCATTGGCGATCGTGACAGAAAAACCCACCACAACGAGACCAAGCAGCAGTTGGATAACGGGTGGTGGAGCCAGAAGAGCGAAGGTTGGGAAAGGACTATGGAGGCCTGGTCCACCGAGAGGAGAGACCCCCAGAAAATTTTTAGGGGGGGGGCTCACGACGTCGGGGCAGAAGGTGTACGGCCCGGAGGAGTGCAAGAGGTTGGCAGATATGGCCGCCAGTTTAAGGGGGCCACTGGTTACGAAGGGGATGGAAAGTGTGGAGGCACGGCGAGAGGTACTGGGGGGTGTTTCCAGTCCGGTCCGGCCCGTTCCTGATCCCCGTGTAGGGCCAGGGGTGTGTGTCCCCAGTGCGGTTCTGCCTGTCCCTGCTCAACGCACCGAGCCTACGGGGTGCGTCGTCAGCCCTGTCCAGCCAGAGCCGTCCGCCAGACAGGATCAGCCAGAGCCTTCCGCCAGACAGGATCAGCCAGAGCCTTCCGCCAGCCATGAGCAGCCAGATCCTTCCGCCAGCCATGAGCAGCCAGATCCGTCAGCCAGCCATGAGCAGCCAGATCCGTCAGCCATCCATGAGCAGCCAGATCCGTCAGCCAGCCATGAGCAGCCAGATCCGTCAGCCAGCCATGAGCCGTCCAGCCAGGATCCGCCAGAGCCGTCCAGCCAGGATCCGCCAGAGCCGTCCAGCCAGGATCCGCCAGAGCCGTCCAGCCGGGATCTGCCAGAGCCGTCCAGCCGGGATCCGCCAGAGCCTTCCAGCCGGGATCCGCCAGAGCCTTCCAGCCGGGATCCGCCAGAGCCGTCCCAGCCAGGATCCGCCAGAGCCGTCCAGCCGGGATCCGCCAGAGCCGTCCAGCCGGGATCCGCCAGAGCCGTCCAGCCGGGATCCGCCAGAGCCGTCCAGCCGGGATCCACGCACCAAGCCAGGGGCGCGTGTCGTCAGTCCGGTTCCGGCCAGCGGGGCTAGGCAGGACCAGGGGTACTTTGGGGGTTGGAGAGGAAGTGGGGAGGAAGCCCGAGCCGGAGCCGCCGCCGAGGAGGAATGCCCACCCAGCCCTCCCCTGTTTGCTTGTAGTTAGGCGCGGTCGCAGTCCGCGCCTTTGGGGGGGGGTACTGTCACACTCTGGTTCTAGGACTTTTTGTGTTTAGTCAGGGTGTGTAGATTTCCGTGTGTTGTGTACTGTGGGTAGTGTCTAGGTGTTCGCGTTCTATGTTTGGTCAGTGACTCCCAATCGGAGGTAACGAGTGTCAGCTGTCGGCTCGTTATCTCTGATTGGGAGCCATATTTAAATGTCTGTGTTCACCTTGTGGTTGTGGGTTTTTGTTCTTTATTCAGTCGGTGTAACTGAGGACGTCACGGATCGTGTTTTGTTTTGTCGTGTGTTTCAAAATTAAAATCATCATGTTCACTCCCAACGCTGCGCTTTGGTCATACTTCATTGGCGATCGTGACAAGCATTCAGGAAAACGCTCATCTAGAGGCGGCACTCCTAGTGGCCGGGGACTTTAATGCAGGGAAACTTAAATCAGTTTTACCTAATTTCCATCAGTGTGTTAAATGTTCATCCAGAGGAAAAAAATCTCTAGACCACCTTTACTCCACACACAGAGAGCGTACAAAGCTTTCTCTTGCCCTCCCTTTGGCAAATCTGACCTTAATTATATCCTACTGATTCCTGCTTACAAGCAAATACTAAAGCAGGAAGCACCAGTGACTCGATCAATAAAGAAGTGGTCAGATGACGCAGATGCTAAGCTACAGGACTGTTTTGCTAGCACAGACTGGAATATGTTCCGGGATTCTTCCGATGGCATTGAGGAGTACACCACATCAGTCACTGGCTTCATCAATGAGTGCATCGATGACGTCGTCCCCACAGTGACCGTACGTGCATAGCCCAACCAGAAGCCATGGATTACAGGCAACATCCGCACTGAGCTAAAGGGTAGAGCTGCCGCTTTCCTGGCGCTTATAAGAAATCCCGCTATGCTCTCTGACGAACCATCAAACAGGCAAAGCGTCAATCCAGGACTAAGATTGAATCGTACTACACCGGCTCCGATGCTTGTCGGATGTGGCAGGGCTTGCAAACTATTACAGACTACAAAGGGAAGCACAGCCGCAAGTTTCCCAGTGGCACAAGCCTACCAGACGAGCTAAATTACTTCTATGCTTCCTTCGAGACAAGCAACACTGAAGCAGGCATGAGAGCATCAGCTGTTCCGGACGACTGTGTGATCACGCTCTCCGTAGCCGATGTGAGTAAGACCTTTAAACAGCTCAACAGTCACAAGGCCGCACGGCCAGACGGATAACCAGGACGTGTACTCAGAGCATGCGCTGACCAACTTGTAAGTGTCTTCACTGACATTTTCATCCTGTCCCTGACTGAGTTTTGTAATACCAACATGTTTCAAGCAGACCACCCTGTGCCCAAGAACACTGAGGTAACCTGCCTAAATGACTACAGACCCGTAGCACTCACGTCTGTAGCCATGAAGAGCTTTGAAAGGCTGGTCATGGCTCACATCAACACCATTATCCCATAAACCCTAGACCCACTCCAATTTGCATACTGCCCCAACATATCCACAGATGATGCAATCTCTTTTGCACTCCACACTGCCCTTTCTCACCTGGACAAAAGGAACACCTACGTGAGAATGCTATTCATTGACTACAGCTCAGCGTTCAACACCGTAGTGCCCTCAAAGCTCATCACTAAGCTAAAGACCTTGGGACTAAACACCTCCCTCTGCAACTGGATCCTGGACTTCCTGACGGGCCGCCCCCAGGTGGTAAGGATAGGTAACAACACATCTGCCACTCTGATCCTCAACACCGGGGCCCCTCAGGGGTGCATGCTCAGTCCCCTCCTGTACTCCCTGTTCACCCATGACTGCATTGCCAGGCATGACTCCAACACCATCATTAAGTTTGCCGACGACATAACGGTGGTAGGCCTGATCACCGACAACAATGAGACAGCCTATAGTGAGCAGGTCAGAGACCTGGCCGCGTGGTGCCAGGATAACAACCTTTCGCTCATTGTGATCAAGACAAAGAAGATGATTATGGACTACATGAAAAGGAGGACAGAGCACGCACCCATTCTCATCAACGGGGCTGTAGTGGATCAGGTTGAGAGCTTCTAGTTCCTTGGTGTCCACATCACCAACAACCTATCATGGCCCAATCACACCAAGACAGTCGTGAAGAGGGCACGACAAAGCCTATTCCCCCTAAGGAGACTGAAAAGATTTGGCACGGGTCCTCAGATCCTCAAAAAGTTCTACAGCTGCACCATCGAGAGCATCCTGACTGGTTGCATCACTGCCTGGTATGGCAACTGCTCGGCCTCCAACCGCAAGGCACTACAGAGGGTAGTGCATACGGCCCAGTACATTACTGGGGCCAAGCCTCCTGCCATCCAGGACCTCTATACCAGGCGGTGTCAGAGGAAGTCCCTAAAAATTATCAAAGACTCCAGCCACCCTAGTCATAGACTGTTCTCTCTGCTACCGCATGGCAAGCGGTACCGGAGTGCCAAATCTAGGTCCAAGAGACTTCTAAACAGCTTCTACCCCCAAGCCATAAAACTCCTGAACAGCTAATCAAATGGCTACCCGGACTATTTGCATTGTAGGGCTTGTAGGTAAGCATTTCACTGTAAGGTTTACACCTGTTGTATTCGGCGCATGTGACAAATAAAAATTGATTTGATTTGAATGAGTAGGTTTGTCCAACCATTTGACTGGTACTGTATGTTTCCTTATAGATAAACTAATTGCGTCATTATGTTGTTGACTTTGATGCCTCACTCCAGTATTTGCTCTACATGGCTCTGTTACCTTGGAGACTTGATACTTACATGAAATTGGATAGAAATTGCATAGATAAGATGTTATATTTATATCATATTGAAGCTGTTCTTTGGGATTCATGCAGTGTGTTACAGAAAGAGTTATTGGATCTTGTTAGGGATTATTCTTCAACACAAAGTCACTGTGTAGTGCTGCTGATGGAGTGACTTTGTAGTCAAACACATTTTCAACATTACACTAATACAATTATATATCCCACCATACGCAACACACACTTTTCTCTCACACACACACACCTTTTCTCTATTTCATACACACACAACGAAACTGACACACATAACACAAACACACCACTGACAGGAATTAGGAGATGACAATGTGAGGAATACTTTTTGTGGTGCTGAAGCTATTACATCTTCCATCCGCTGCCTGCCTCATGCCTTCCACTTCATCTGCTGGGATTCTGGCTTGGAAGAAAAGTCACCCAATCATTTGTGTCAACATCAGTCTGTTTTTCTGTATTCCGACATTTGTTTAGGAGAGAGAGAGAGAGAGAGAGAGAGAGAGAGAGAGAGAGAGAGAGAGAGAGAGAGAGAGAGAGAGAGAGAGAGAGAGAGAGAGAGAGAGAGAGAGAGAGAGAGAGAGAGAGAGAGAGAGAGAGAGAGAGAGAGAGAGAGAGAGAGAGAGAGAGAGAGAGAGAGAGAGAGAGAGAGAGAGAGAGAGAGAGAGAGAGAGAGAGAGAGAGAGAGATGCATGTACTGTATGTGTAAGGAATCATTAGACAAACTAACTGTTAATTCAATCATTCCTTTACACTTTGATAGCAACTTTCACTAGCAAGACATAACATCAAAGTAACAACACATCACAATCACAAGTCAAGAATTCCATGAACAAGAATAGCACAACAGTGAGAGGTACAAGCACAGGCACAGTACAAAAGTGTGACTTTTGGCTGTCACCATTGTCAACGGCTGCTTCCTCGTTGTCACTCTGCCAGGCTGTCCATTGGCTTGTAACCCGGCCAGACCCCTCCCCCTTTTCGTCAGGCGAGGTGTGATGCGACTGATCTATGTGTGACACATAGTTCCAGAAATGGCACCTAGTCTCCTCTGAGCTGGAGTAAGTGACCTCCTGAGGTATATTCAGTGAGGTGAAATGTTCAGAAAGTTGCAGATAGAAATGTAATGAATAGAACTGACATGACGCCCAATTCTGCATGCCAGAATATTGTATCTGTTCTACAAAATGCATTTATATCTGAATATTTTGTGATGCACCCTTCTGAACAGACCCCTGATTTCAGGAATGGCACCTCGTATTTTCTTAGTTGGGAGAATGTGTCCAGTTCAGTTCTTGCCTTACAAAATGACAGGTAGCACACATTACCCAAAATAAATACCAGAATCCTTAGCATTTCTCAGACGGATTCAAAACGGGCTGAACGCTACAAATAAGGATATTCTGCGCTTCTATATATACTCTAACTTTTTTCATGATATTTATAAAGCGAGCCATTGAACCCTTTTTGGTTATATATACACTACATGGCCAAAAGTATGTAGACACGTCTATGTAGAACATCTCATTCCAAAATCATGGGCATTAATATGGAGTTGGTCCCCCCTTAGCTGCTATAACAGCCTCCACTCTTCTGGGAAGGCTTTTACACTAGACTTGCTTTCATTCAGCCACAAGAGCATTAGTGAGGTCGGGCACTGATGCTGGGTGATTAGGTCTGGCTCGCAGTCTGCGTTCCAATTCATCCCAAAGGTGTTCGATGGTGTTGAGGTCAGGGCTCTGTGCAGGCCAGTCAAGTTCTTCCACGATCTCTACAAACCATTTCTGTATGGACCTCGTTTTGTGCACAGGGGTATTGTCATGCTGAAACAGGAAAGGGCCTTCCCCAAACTGTTGCCAAAAAGTTGTAAGCACAGAATCATCTAGAATGTCATTGTATGCTGTAGCTTTAAGCTTTCTAAGGAGCCTGAACCATGAAAAACAGCCCCAGACCATTATTCCTCCTCCACCAAACTTTACAGTTGCCACTATGCATTGGGGCAGGTAGCATTCTCCTGGCATCCGCCAAACCCAGATTAGTCCGTCGGACTGCCAGATGGTGAAGCGTGATTCGTCACTCCGGAGAACACGTTTCCACTGCTCCAGAGTCCAAGGCGGAAAACTTTACATCACTCCGGCCAACGCTTGGCATTGCTCATGGTGATCTTAGGCTTGTGTGCGGCTGCTCGGTCATGGAAACCCATTTCATGAAGCTCCTGACGAACAGTTGCTGACGTTGCTTCCAGAGGCAGTTTGGAACTCGGTAGTGAGCGTTACAAAGTACTTTTCCGCGCTACGCGCTTCAGCACTCGGCGGTCCCGTTCTGTGAGCTTGTGTGGCCTACCACTTCGCGGCTGAGCCGTTGTTGCTCCTAGACGTTTCCACTTCACAATAACAGCACTTACAGTTGACCGGGGCAGTTCTAGCAGGGCAGATATTTGACGAACTGACTTGTTGGAAAGGTGGCATCCTGTGACGGTGCCATGTTGAAAGTCACTGAGCTCTTCAGTACGGGCCATTCTACTGCCAATGTTTGTCTATGGAGATTGCATGGCTGTGTGCTTGATTTTATACACCTGTCAGCAACGGGTGTGGCTGAAATAGCCGAATCCACTAATTTCAAGGGTTGTCCACATACTGTTGACCATGTAGTGGAGCGAGCACCATTTGTTTTATTCTCCATCAGAAATATGTGTCTTGCTGCATTATGTCAAATAATATATAATATATGGCATTTAGCAGACGCTTTTATCCAAAGCGACTTACAATCATACGTGCATAGATTTTACTTATGGGTGGTCCCGTAACTATCCTGGTGTTACAAGCACCATGCTCTACCAACTGAGCTAAAAAGTATGTAATTTTTTTCCTACAAAGTGTGTTTACTGTACAGCGGCCATCGAATGAGCACAGTGATTGCCTGCATAATTTAAGAATATTGACAGTAATTATATTGGTAATTTGCATGTTCATACATAATTTATATTGACATCAATTTTGCTAATCAATTGCTATCAATGGTGGTTGGTTGAAAATGTCTTATGAATGATGTGAGGAATTCTCTTTTCTCTATTACACTCTTCCATTCTCTCCCTCTTTCTCTTCTCTCTGTCTCTCCTCTCACCTCACCCATCTTTTTATTTTTCTGTCCCCTCATCCTCTCTCTCCTTGTCTCTCTCTCTCTCTCTCTCTCTCTCTCTCTCTCTCTCTCTCTCTCTCTCTCTCTCTCTCTCTCTCTCTCTCTCTCTCTCTCTCGCTCTCTCTCTCTTCACCTCTCTCCACCTCTCTCTCCTCACCTCTCTCCATCTTTCCCAGTCCACCTATAAGTAAGGGAGTGATGCAGGAAGAGGGAAAAGGGGAAGCGTATAAGTGTGAATAATAGAGGAATGCAGCGTCCCTCTAATGATGGCCAACTTGGCCCGTGTGTGGCCAAGGTTTGCGCTCTCCTCCTTTCTCATCCCTCGCTCCTTCTCTCCTCCTTCTTGCATTATTGAGCCTCATGCCTTTCTCGTGTCTTCCTGTGCGCTACAACGAAACCCACTCATATCATGTCACCTGGACATCAAATGTTAATACAGTAATAGCTATTATTGCAATTGCACTTCACACACGTGTGGTTGTGGATTGTGGAAACCACACCTTTAATTCACATGTAGGCCATCTTGGTGTATTTAGTCACTATGAGGAAGGGGGGACAGTGTTGCAGGATATTTCACATCTCAATTGTTTCTGTGTAATGGAGGTCTTCCCTACTCGTTATTTTCTGTAAAAAACAACAACAACATTTATCCACCTCTCGTACTTCTCTTCCCTCCTGTGCCACTCCCTCTCCCCCTCTCCCCCTCTCCCCCTCTCCCCTCTCTCTCCCCCTCCCCTCCTCCTCTCCTGTGGTGTGTTGCGATGGGTCCAGGTTTAGTTATGTTTAGGGGCTGTGTTGCTGTTCTATGGAGATGAGCCAGAGAGCTAAACACCCACCACTGATGAACAGGAGCTCCTCCCTGCATGTAGTCTCAGCAAGGAGAGGCTTGGAGAAGAAGGCCAAGTGTGTCCTCCCATTTCGTGTGTGTGTGCGATAGAGAGTCTCTCTGCAGCCTGTGCTCTGACGGTGGGAAGCTGCGATGTAATTGCTGACACCGTCCAGAGGATTGAATGTAATGAAGGTAGCTGCTTGCAGCCTGCTTCATTAGTGCAGCTGCGTGTGACTGTGTGCGTGTGTGTGACGGTGTGTGGGTGTGCGTGTGAAAACTCCTAGGCCCAGCATCGTGGGAAATCACACACACTCATGCTTACACACACTAACACACACACTCATACTTATCACACACACATTAGCAGCATGTGATGGGGCGAAGAGCATAGCTCCTCTGGTGAGGGGAGGGGCAAGCCTAAACCCTGTAGACTAGAGTTAGTGGAAGGTCCTAGTAAGCTAGTACAATAGGCTAGTAGTTTAACTTAGCAGAGAGAAGAGTTGTTCATGTGGTGGTTCCACCTATCATCTACAGAGTGTGTCTGTAATGACATATTGTATGGGTGTGACTACAGTAGTAAGTTATGTAAGTCTTTGCCCATGTGGATAGAAGTACCAGTTTCCTGCTTGTCTTTCCTCTGTAGCCAATGGATATGTTTCAGTCTCCTATACAACCTCAGGTAAGAGTCATATACAGTGAGGGAAAAAAGTATTTGATCCCCTGCTGATTTTGTACGTTTGCCCACTGACAAATAAATGATCAGTCTATAATTTTAATGGTATGTTTATTTGAACAGTGAGAGACAGAATAACAACAAAAAAATCCAGAAAAACGCATGTCAAAAATGTTATAAATTGATTTGCATTTTAATGAGGGAAATAAGTATTTGACCCCTTCTCAATCAGAAAGATTTCTGGCTCCCAGGTGTCTTTTATACAAGTAACGAGCTGAGATTAGGAGCACAATCCTGGTGGCCAACTACAAGAAACGTCTGACCTCTGGTGATTGCCAACAAGGGTTTTGCCACCAAGTACTAAGTCATGTTTCGCAGAGGGGTCAAATACTTATTTCCCTCATTAAAATGCAAATCAATTTATAACATTTTTGACATGCGTTTTTCTGGATTTTTTTAAATGTTATTCTGTCTCTCACTGTTCAAATAAACCTACCATTAAAATTATAGACTGATCATGTCTTTGTCAGTGGGCAAACGTACAAAATCAGCAGGGGATCAAATACTTTCTTCCCTCACTGTATGGACCTATAACATAACATCAGACTAATGTTGTAGATCGTTGACATTCTTTTGCTAGATTGACTGCTGATGAACATGAGGTTGAATATCTTATACACTCTATCTCATACACACACGCACGTACAAACACACACACCTCGCTGATTAGTCTACACTATGTTAATATCTTTAATAGTAGCAGTGTAACTTGTCAGCGCATGCTGAACTATGTCAGCGTGGTTGACCTTCAAGATGCAGTGGAATGTTTACTCCAATCACACACACACACACACACACTACTAACAGCATTAGCATAATAGCCTTGTGTGCTGCATACTGCATTGTTGGGAGTGTTAGTGGTGGCAGCAGAGTTCTGTTTTCTGCTTTGTTCCACTGATTTCACGATGATTGTCGGCACAATGCACTCGATCCCCAGCTGTGCCGATCGGCCTTAGTTTTGGCTTTCTGGAATTTCCATAATGTCTCTGGCATGAAATGGGATTTGCGGGAACGCCGGGTAGCGAATGGAAGCTGGTCAAGGCGAGGGTAGTGGTGGCCAGCCGGTGGACCAGAGTATGGCAGGGAATGGCACTGTCAACGCCATATGGGGACAAGTCGGACGGATTTAGATCAACGTTCCACTTAGTGAACAACGTTTGAACAGCGTGTCACTTAGTGGACAACGTTTTAACAGAAATATGTCACTTACAATATGCTCCGTGTTCCCTTCTCCTGAATCGCCTTGACAGCTGTATCTCTGGAGGCATGGCTGTCATCATGACTAAAGCCAGGGTCACATTCACTAGGCACTAAATGGAAGAATAATGGGGAGGCCCTATCTGAACATGTCCAATAGGAAGTGCTCTTTTTCGATTTCTGTTGCCAAGTGTTTTGCTATGGTGTGCCCTAATGAACGCAGCCCAGGGTTTGAGTCAGAGGATGGGTCTCCCAACATGGCTTCTTAAGTCAAAATGACTCCCCTGGCCTGTATGGGTTCAACTAGTAACCCTGATATCTGACCCTGTCAATGACCCCATACGGACAACTCTGACCCTAACCTTGACCCTGAGCCTGCATGACCCCAACCCTGGCTTTACCCCTAACCCCTGACCCCTGATTCTCATTGGTTTGAGGTTATCAGAAGTGCTGGGAGCACATCAAGGCAAGAGCAATCAATAGTTTATCTGATTATCTTCTCAATGCATTTAACTTAAAGCCCCTAAAAGCCAATAGCTGGGAGAGCCTTTTTAGATCATGTTAACGATCCATTTCTGATACAGCCTAATTAAGTACCAATCCACTTATGGCATCTCATCTTTAGTCAAATTAAATGAGGTGAAATGAATATCCTTGGTTTGGAAGTAAGTGTGTGTGTGTGTGTGTGTGTGTGTGTGTGTGTGTGTGTGTGTGTGTGTGTGTGTGTGTGTGTGTGTGTGTGTGTGTGTGTGTGTGTGTGTGTGTGTGTGTGTGTGTGTGTGTTTGCGTGTGTGCTTGCGTGTGTGCTTGCGTGTGTATATCCTGTGTGGGTTTGCATGCATATATACATGCGTGTGTGTGTGTGTGTGTGTGTGGTAGAATCACTGATCATCATGTTCCTGATGGAAGCTACTGTGGGTTTCTCTGTATCAGCAGCCTAGCTAGCGGGAGAGGAGATGCAATTGGAAACAGGGGGTGGGGGGATAGAGATCAGAAATGTGCAGGAATATTGATGGCCGGGTAAGCAGATTCCTATTGAAATCAATAACATCGCTCACAGAGCCATTCAGAATACCAGTAAGAGAATAGCAGAGCTAACCAATAAAGTTGCCATGGTACTGGGTCGTAGTCATTTGGCCTCACCGTGGTAAAAGGTTTTTTAACGGAAAACGAAAACAAGCTGTTTGATAATGAGTGCAGGTACTCTCTCTTCAGTTTTCATGCCAAATGAATATGACCCAGGACAATCACTAGTGGAGCTGGATGACAGGCGAATACATGCAAATAGAATAAGAACTATCATCTCCCAATGGAGCGGTCAATGCTTTATCTATCCAGAGATAACAATCTAGTGTGTTTAACATTACAGTAACACTCTAGTATGTTTAACATTACAGTAACAATTTAGTGTGTTTAACATTACAGTAACAATTTAGTGTGTTGGACATTACAGTAACACTCTAGTGTGTTTGACATTACAGTAACAATCTAGTGTGTTTAACATTACAGTAACAATTTAGTGTGTTGGACATTACAGTAACAATCTAGTGTGTTTGATATTACAGTAACAATCTAGTGTGTTTAACATTACAGTAACAATCTAGTGTGTTTAACATTACAGTAACAATCTAGTGTGTTTGACATTACAGTAACAATCTAGTGTGTTTGACATTACAGTAACAATCTAGTGTGTTTGACATTACAGTAACAATCTAGTGTGTTTAACATTACAGTAACAATCTAGTGTGTTTGACATTACAGTAACAATCTAGTGTGTTGGACATTACAGTAACAATCTAGTGTGTTTGACATTACAGTAACAATCTAGTGTGTTTGACACTACAGTAACAATCTAGTGTGTTTGACATTACTGTAACAATCTAGTGTGTTTAACATTACAGTAACAATCTAGTGTGTTGGACATTACAGTAACACTCTAGTGTGTTTGACATTACAGTAACAATCTAGTGTGTTTAACATTACAGTAACAATCTAGTGTGTTTAACATTACAGTAACAATCTAGTGTGTTTAACATTACAGTAACTCTAAAGTGTGTTTGACATTACAGTAACAATCTAGTGTGTTTGACATTACAGTAACAATCTAGTGTGTTTAACATTACTGTAACAATCTAGTGTGTTTGACATTACAGTAACAATCTAGTGTGTTTGACATTACAGTAACAATCTAGTGTGTTTGACATTACAGTAACAATCTAGTGTGTTTGACATTACAGTAACAATCTAGTGTGTTTGACATTACAGTAACAATCTAGTGTGTTTAACATTACAGTAACAATCTAGTGTGTTTGACATTACAGTAACAATCTCTTCTTCAAAGGACACTTGGACTGGATGAATATAATTGTTCATACATACATGGTGTACACACACACACACACTCTGCACGCTAACAGTAGTAGTATGCACATACACTCTCTCTCTCTGTCACTCTCTCTCACACACACACACACACACACAGTCTTGCGCAGCTAACCTTGCGGGGACATACAATTCAGTCCCATTCAAAATCCTATTTTCCCTAACCCCTAACCCGTACCCTTACCCTAACCTTAACCCAAAAACCTAACCTTAAACCTAATCCTAAACCTAACCCTAGCTCCTAACCGTAACACTAACCCTATCTCCTAATCAAAACCTAATTCTAACCCTAACACTAATTCTAACCCTCTAAACCCCCTAGAAATAGCATTTGACCGTGTGTGGACCAACAAAATGTCCCCAGTTGGTCACATTTTTCTTGGTTCACTATTCTTGTGGGGACTTCTGGCTCCCACAAGTCTAGTTAAACATGTCCACGCGCGCACGCACGCACGCACGCACGCACGCACGCACGCACACACACACACACACACACACACACACACACACACACACACATACACACACACACACAGAGTGATAACCACACACTGCACGCTAACAGGAGCATTATGCAAACAGCCCCTCTAAAATGTAATGACAGAGATGACTAGCCCACTAGCCTTGGGCTCTTCCAACGTGGAAATGTCATGCTAAGGGGAAGACTGCTGAGGTTGCCTACTGTACTGTACTCTGCTACTGGCTTTATTATAATGCCATGCGTATTAACAGACACATTACTCACCATGGTGCAGTCGTCATTAGAGCTCGGACCTCGTCATAGTAACCCTATAAGTTATTATTATTCGTACGCCTGATTCATATTCATGAGGGGTGTGGCCAATAGGGGTTGCTACACCTTCAATCCCTCCAATCATATTGATATGATACTAGAGTAGTGAAAATAAGAAAGAGAGAGAGCGGGAGGTCAGAGGGGTAGAAATAATGATGGGAAAAGGAGGGGAGGAGAGAGGAGAGGAGAGGAGAGGAGAGGAGAGGAGAGGAGAGGAGAGGAGAGGAGAGGAGAGGAGAGGAGAGGAGAGGAGAGGAGAAAAAAAGAGGGGGCATTCTGGTCACACTTAAAAAATAAAAAATAAATGGAAGTAGTAAGGGGAAAAGAGAGAGAGAGAGTTCCATTTTCCAGGTCTCCATCTTCCCTCCATCTTCCATCTTCCCTCCATCTATCATCTTCCCTCCACTGCACTGTAAATAGTCTGCAACTCCTTCCCTGTGGCTTCATTAGTAAGTGTCTCTTCAATAGTTATGGTCATGTTAATAAAACATCAATAAGAGAGGGCTTTGTGCAGAGCTGCGGGCACTCCACCAAGCAGCCTTCTCTGCCTGGGTTTCTGAAGAATTATGATGAAATAGAAAAAGGTTCAGGTGAGGGCTTTGGAAGAGAGGCAGAGTGGGGGAGAGGGAGGGAGAAAGAGATATTACTAAAAAGAAAGATGGTGAGAGGGGAAAAAACGTGATATGGGGTGTGGACTAAGAAAGAGAGAGGGAAGGGGTGTTGGAGTGAGATGGAGAGATTACTGAAAAGAGAAAAAAAGAGTGATATGGGGTCTGGGCTATTATGCAAAGGAGAGAAAGTATGACATTGAAGTATCTCAATTGAAAGTGCTTTTTAGTACATGATTTGGCTTAATCTGTGTCTGGGGAAACTGGCCCTATTTATTTAGTACATGACTTGGCTTAATCTGTGTCTGGGAAACTGGCCCTATTTGTTTAGTACATGACTTGGCTTAATCTGTGTCTGTGAAACTGGCCCTATTTATTTAGTACATGACTTGGCTTAATATGTGTCTGGGAAACTGGCCCTATTTATTTAGTACATGACTTGGCTTAATCTGTGTCTGGGGAAACTGGCCCTATTTATTTAGTACATGACTTGGCTTAATCTGTGTCTGGGAAACTGGCCCAATTTATTTAGTACATGATTTGCCTTAATCTATGTCTGGGAAACTGGCCCTATTTATTTAGTGCATGACTTGGTCTAATCTGTGTCAGGAAACTGGCCCTATTTATTTAGTACATGACTTGGCTTAATCTGTCTCTGGGAAACTGGCCCTATTTATTTAGTACATGACTTGGTCTAATCTGTGTCAGGAAACTGGCTGTCACGCCCTGGCCTTGAGAATCCTGTTAGTCTCTAGTTAGTTTGGTCAGGGTGTGAATGTTGATAGATTCTATGTTATCTATTTCTATGTTGGTCGGGTGTGGTTCCCAATCAGAGGCAGCTGTCCATCGTTGTCTCTGATTGGGGTTCATACTTAGGCAGCCATTTTGCCTACCTTTAGTTGTGGGATCTTGTTTCTGTTTGGCTTGTTGGATGTTTAGCCTTTTGAACTTCACGTTCTGTTGGATTTTGTTATTTTGTCGGTGTTTATGTAATAAACTACTATGTACACATACCATGCTGCACCTTGGTCCAATCCTTTATACGACGAACGTGACAGAAGATCCCACCACCAACGGACCAAGCAGCGTGGCCAGGAGGAGCAGATACCCTGGACACAGGTGGGGAAAACATTTTGGACATGGGAGGAGATATTAGCTGGTAAAGGACCCTGGGCGAAGGAAGAAGCCCAGGCAGGAGATGATCAACGGCGACGCCCAAGGTGCCGACGACGAAGGAAGCCCGAGAGACAGCCCCAAGAGGGGGGGTGGGGGGCACACGGGGTGGTTGGCAGAGCCAGGTTTCAGACCAGAGCCAACTCCCCGCACTCACTTCAGGGAGCGGGTGACTGTGCAGGCACCCTGTTTTGCGGTGATACGCACTATGTCTCCTGTGCGTATTCACAGCCCGGTGCGGTTGGTGCCCGCGCCCCACACTTGCCGGGCTAAAGTGAGCATCCAGCCAGGACGGGTTGTGCCGGCTCAGCGCTCCTGGTCTCCAGTACGCCTCCTCGGTCCAGTATATCCTGCGCCGGCTCTACGCACTGTGTCGCCAGTGCGCCTTCACAGCCCAGTGCGTCCTGTGCCCGCGCCCCGCACTTGCCGGGCTAAAGGGAGCATCCAGCCAGGACGGGTCGTGCTTGCTCCTCGCACCAAACAAGGGGTCCGTGTCTCCAGCCCGGTACGGCCCGTACCTGCTCCTCGCACCAAACCAGTGGTGAGTGTCGCCAGCCCGGTGCGCCCCGTACTTGCTCCTCACACCAGACCTGTGGTGCGTGTCCACAGCCCAGTGCGTCCTGTTCCAGCGCCCCGCACTTGCCGGGCTCCGGTGATGATCCATGGCACGAAGCCTCCAGTGATGATCCATGGCACGAAGCTCCGGTCAGCTGCTCCACTCCATTGCCAGAACAGTCCGCTCCACCGGTGCCAAGTCCGGGTCCGGTCGTCTACTCTCCCACACCAGGGTCCAGACAGGGCTTGGTGCATCGCGAGAGGACTGCCGGGCCGGAACCAGATGTCGGCCCCTCTCCAGGGTCGAGGGCTCCCACACCAGGGTCCAGACAGGACTTGGTGCATCTTGGGAGGACTGCCGAGCCGGAACAAGACGTCGGCCCCTCTCCAGGGTCAAGGGCTCCCACACCAGGGTCCAGACAGGACTTGGTGTATTGTGGGAGGACGGAGAGGGGGAGCATCGCGCCGGGGTCCAGACAGGACCGGGCGTGCAAAGGGGAGGCAGGATGGGAGAAGAGTGTACTGCGTCCGAGGCCGGAGCCTCCACCGAGGCTAGATGCCCAACCGGACCCTCCCCTATTGAGTCAGGTTTTTGCGGCCGGAGTCCGCACCTTTGGGGGGGAGTACTGTCACACCCTGGCCTTGAGAATCCTGTTAGTCTCTAGTTAGTTTGGTCAGGGTGTGAATGTTGATAGATTCTATGTTATCTATTTCTATGTTGGCCGGGTGTGGTTCCCAATCAGAGGCAGCTGTCGATCGTTGTCTCTGATTGGGGATCATACTTAGGCAGCCATTTTGCCTACCTTTAGTTGTGGGATCTTGTTTCTGTTTGGCTTGTTGGATGTTTAGCCTTTTGAACTTCACGTTCTGTTGGATTTTGTTATTTTGTCGGTGTTTATATAATAAACGACTATGTACGTATACCACGCTGCACCTTGGTCCAATCCTTTATACGACGAACGTGACACTGGCCCTATTTATTTAGTACATGACTTGGTCTAATCTGTGTCAGGAAACTGG
The DNA here is from genome assembly GCF_020615455.1 of Coregonus clupeaformis. Lineage (NCBI taxonomy): Eukaryota > Metazoa > Chordata > Actinopteri > Salmoniformes > Salmonidae > Coregonus > Coregonus clupeaformis. The sequence goes on along the minus strand of NC_059224.1, from coordinate 4,799,823 downwards.
CCCTATTTATTTAGTAAATGATTTGGCTTAATCTGTGTCCGGGAAACTTGTCCTATTTATTTAGTACATGACTAAACTTAATCTGTGTCCGGGAAACTGGTCCTAATGTATTGGCGCTTCTATGCCTATTGCCTATACATGTTCTTGTGTGTGTTTACATGTGATAGAGAGAAATAGTGGACAGTGTTCTGGTTGTGTGTGTGTGTTGTGGTGAGTGTTTTGTATTGGGGTTTGAGTATGTCTATTGTAGTGTGTTTCAGTGGTCAGTTTAAGGGTGTGTGTTGTGGGTTGGCGTGTGTGTATTTGTTTATTTATTCGCTTTTGTGGAAGCAAAAGCTACTCTTCCTATCCACAAAAAAACACAAAACATGACATGTAACAAAACACTGATATACTGATAGACAAGGATAGTCACACGTAAAATACAACTAAAATATACTACAAAAATAATGTGTTTTAGAGTGTGTCCCCTTACAGTCCCCACAGTTTCATGAGCAGTTTTTTATTTATTTTAGTAATTTAGCAGACGCTCTTATCCAGAGCGACTTACATTTAGTGAGTGCATAAATTTTTCATACTGGCCCCCCGTGGGAATCGAACCCACAACCCTGGCGTTGCAAGCGCCATGCTCTACCAACTTAGCTACAGGAGGACCAGTTTATTATTAATCACCCATTCTGATACTGACTGTAACTCTCATTTTGAATTTCAGTGAGCTCACTGGCTTTGGCTGCTGACATGAGTGTGGAATCATCTGCATACATAGTCATTCTAGCTTTATGTAAGACCAGTGGCAAATTATTTGTAAAAATAGAGAAGAGTAATGGCCCAAGGCAACTGCCCTGAGGGACACCGCACTGTACATATCTGATGTTAGAGAAGCTTCCATTGAAGAACCCAACCATGTAATGGCAGGTGATGCAAAGCCATATCAAGTGAGTTTCTTCAATGACAATTTATGATCAAGAAAATCAAAGGCTGCAATGAAATCTAACAATACATCTCCAACTATCATCTTATTATCCATATATTTTAACCAATCATCTGTAATCTGAGTGCGTGCAAAACAAGTTGAGTGGGCCTTCTCTATATGTATGCTGAAAGTCAGTAGTTAACTTATTCTCAGATAAATAGCATTGTATTTGGTCAAACAGAATTCTCTCCATTAGTTGTTGTATGTGTATGCCTTTGTGTGCCTGCTTGCACTCGCTTCTTCCCATGCAATTGTGTCTCTGTCCATTTGTCCATCCGCCCGTGTGTGTTTCCCAGGGGTGCAACTTTCACTGGGGATGGAGGGGACATGGCCACCCCACATTCTTAAATTCCACTTTTGGTCAAAGTGTGCTTTAGGACCATGCGGATGCCTCCGAGCGGTCGGGTAGGCTGTTTGGAGTGTTTATCCGACTGGATTAAAATACATACAGTACCAGTCAAAAGTTTGGACACACCTACTCATTCAAGAGTTTTTCTTTATTTTTTACTATTTTCTACATTGTAGAATAAAAGTGAAGACATCAAAACTATGAAATAACATATGGAATCATGTAGTAACCAAAAAAGTGTTAAACAAATCAAAATATATTTTATATTTTATATTCTTCAAAGTAGCCACCATTTGCCTTGATCTCTTTTCAAATAATTTACTGATGTGAGTAAGACCTTTAAACAGGTCAACATTTACAAGGCCGAAGCGCCAGACGGAATACCAGGACGTGTACTCCGAGTATGCGCTGACCAACTGGCTTCATTGACATTTTCAACCTGTCCCTGACTGAGTCTGTAATACCAACATGTTTCAAGCAGACCACCATAGTCCCTGTGCCCAAGAACACTAAGGTAACCTGCCTAAATTACTACAGACCCGTAGCACTCACGTCTGTAGCCATGAAGTGCTTTGAAAGGCTGGTCATGGCTCACATTAATACCCTGATCCCAGAAACCCTAGACCCACTCCAATTTGCATACTGCCCCAACAGATCCAGAGATGATGCAATTTCTATTGCACTCCACAATGCCCTTTCCCACTTGGACAAAAGGAACACCTACGTGAGAATGATATTCATTAACTACAGCTCAGCGTTCAACACCATAGTGCCCTCAAAGCTAATCAATAAGCTAAGGACCCTGGGCCTAAACACCTCCCTCTGCAACTGGATCCTGGACTTCCTGATAGGCTGCACCCAGGTGGTAAGGATAGGTAACAACACATCTGCCACGCTGATCCTCAACACGGGGGCCCCTCAGGGGTGCGTGCTCAGTCCCCTCCTGTACTTCCTGTTCACCCATGACTGCAACAACCTCTCCCTCAACGTGATAAAGACAAAGGAGATGATTGTGGACTACAGGAAAAGGAAGACCGAGCACGCCCCCCATTTTCATCGACGGGGCTGTAGTGGAGCAGGTTGAGAGCTTCAAGTTCCTTGGTGTCCACATCACCAACAAACTATCATGGTGCAAACACACCAAGACAGTCGTGAAGAGGGCACGACAAAGCCTATTCCCCCTCAGGAGACTGAAAAGATTTGGCATGGGTCCTCTGATCCTCAAAAAGTTATACAGCTGCACCTTCGAGAGGATCCTGACTGGTTGCATCACTGCCTGGTATGGCAACTGCTCGGCCTCCGACCGCAAGGCACTACAAAGGGTAGTGCGTACGGACCAGTACATCACTGGGGCCAAGCTTCCTGCCATCCAGGACCTCTATACCAGGCGGTGTCAGAGGAAGGCCCTAAAAATTGCCAAAGACTCCAGCCACCCTAGTCATAGACTGTTCTCTCTGCTACCGCACGGCAAGCAGTACCGGAGCGCCAAGTCTAGGTCCAAAAGGCTTCTTAACAGCTTCTACCCCCAAGCCATAAGACTCCTGAACAGCTAATCTAATGGCTACCTGGACTATTTGCATCATTTGATTTGATTTGATATAGAAGTATTGACATATAGGCCTAAATAAGTTACAGTATTAAATCTAACCAGGATGCGCTCTTAAACCTACAGCTCGATGGTGGTTATACGAGGCTGCTATACTAAGCCTACTAATGATAATGACATTATTGATGTAATGATGATCACAATAATAATAGTAATAATAACAATAAGAAGAAGGAGGTTAATATTATTATTATTATTATTATTATTATTATTATTAATATTAATATTATTTTTCTAACAATCTGGAACAGTGTAAACAACACAAAATAAATTATAAATAATACCAGAGAGGCTGTTCTAACAAAAAAAAAGTGTAAAGCCTTTATTACAGCATATAATAGATTAATAACAGCCAAATTCGTGAAATGTTTATCCGACATGTGGTTGCATGAGGCTTGATGACGGAATCAGTAGGCTATTAAACAAACACTCCAACAGGCAACAGAAGCAGGATCTGTCTTATTTCTGTAGATATATATGGATGATTTATAAAGCCAGGCACAATTAATAGTTAGGCTATTGATTATAGACCTAATTAAGTTGGTTTCCTCTCACCTCATTTTTCTTAGACATTTAAGGCAAGGGCTGTTTTCTCGTCTCCTAACACCGCTGCTGGCTCCGCCGTATGGTTCTCAACACAAATATGCTGGTTAACGTTGCTATTATGCACATACAGTGCCTTCGGAAAGTATTCAGACCCCTTGACTTTTTCCACATTTTGTTACGTTACATCCTTATTCTAAAATTGATTAAATAAAAAATTTTACTCATCAATCTACACACAATACCCCATAATGACAAAGCAAAAACAGGTTTTTAAACACTTTTGCTAAAAAAAATAAGAAAAAAAAGACGGAAATCTCACATTTACATAAGTATTCAGACCATTTACTCAGTACTTTGTTGAAGCACCTTTGGCGGCGATTACAGCATCAAGTCTTTTTGGGTATGACGCTACAAGCTTGGCACACCTGTATTTGGGGAGTTTCTCCCATTCTTCTCTGCATAACCTCTCAAGCTCTGTCAGGTTGGATGGAGAGCGATGCTGCACAGCTATTTTCAGGTCTCTCCAGAGATTTTGATCGGGTTCAAGTCCGGGCTCTGGCTGGGCCACTCAAGGACATTCAGAGACTTATCCCGAAGCCACTCCTTCGTTGTCTTGGCTGTGTGCCTAAGGTTGTTGTCCTGTTGGAAGGTGAACCTGAGCGCTCTGGAGCAGGTTTTCATCATGGAGCTCACTGTACTTTGCTCCGTTCATCTTTGGAGCTCTGTCAGTGGGACCACTGGGTTCTTGGTCACCTCCCTGACCAAGGCCCTTCTCCCCCGATTGCTCAGTTTGGCCAGGTGGCCAGCTCTAGGAAGAGTCTTAGTGGTTCCACACTTCTTCCATTCAAAAATGATGGAGGCCACTATGTTCCTGGGGACCTTCAATGCTGCTTAAATGTTTTGGTACCCTTCCCAAGATCTGTGCCTCGACACAATCCTGTCCCAGAGCTCTACGGACAATTCCTTCGACCTCATGCCTTGGTTCTTGCTCTGACATGCACTGTCAACTGTGGGACCTTTATATAGACAGGTGTGAGCCTTTCCAAATCATGTCCAATCAATTGAATTGTAGGAACATCTCAAGGATGATCAATGGAAACAGGATGCACCTGAGGTCAATTTCGAGTCTCATACCAAAAGGTCTGAATAATTATGTAAATAAGGTATTTCTGTTTTAGTTTTTTTAATAAATTAGCAAAAATTTCTAAAAACCTGTTTTCGGTTTGTCATTATGTGTATTGTGAGTAGATTGCTGAGATGTTTTTATTTATTTAATCAATTTTAGAAAATGTCTGTAACGTAAGAAAATGTGGAAAAAGTTAAGGGGTCTGAATTCTGTAGCAACATGGTCTAGGAAAAGGCGTCAATTCAACAGCGCACTGATGGGTTTCATAACTGAGGACAGTGACCGCTATCCAACGCGGTCTAAAATATATTTTTTATTAGTGTTGCACCATTGTTCTCTTACGTAATATAACCATATACAATTTCAGTAGCACGTGTCTCAGAGTGATGGACTGTCCCCACGGTCTCCAAAATGGATTAGTCCACTCAGACAGGTACACCATTAAATCTTGGTCGACCAACAGCCTATCGACCAGTCGACTAAATGGGGTCAGCCCTAACCTTTCCTCCTCCTCTGTCCTCAACCCTCTCTATCCTCTCTCTATTCTCTCTCTCCTCCCTCTCCTCTTTAACCCCCTCTTCTATCTCTCATCCAGTGTGAATTGCTCTCTTAATCCCGTCAGAGTGGCTGGGATTTGGGCTCCAGCCCTCCACCATCCACCCCAACTCTCCCTCACAGCCCAGCCCAGCTCGTACTGCTCGGCTTGACCCTGCCTGGGCCTCACTCTCTACACATCTGCTGAGAGAAGGAGAGAGAGCGAAAGTGTAGGGCTGGGTTGGGCAGTGTTTGTGTGTGGTCTTGTGTCATGCCGCGTCAGGCTGGGCTATTCTGGACTTGGCTCTCCTACTGTATGCTGGACTACACTTGGCTCAGGTCTGTGTGCCACACACCTGCACCGGGTCTTTCAGAACGCATGGGAAATGTAGTTCACTAACTAAATGTGTTCAAATGCCTATTAGCTGCAGTGCTGACGTGACTACCAGTGCTGCTTCAGTTTGGGCTGTGTCCTCCTCCCGTTGTACTGCAGAGTGGCACCCTGACTCCTCTCCCGTTCACCCTCATTTAGAGCACAATTCAAATAAACCTAAATCAAGCTATTGGTTGGCTTCTCTTCTTGTTGGATATAAATAGCGTTTTCCAATCTAATCTGGAAACAGTGTTGTGGAGAGAAGAGAGGGAGATGTTTTGAAATGCAGCCCTGCCGATTAGGATCCCATTGTTCCACTCTACACCCCCTCTATTCTCCCAGCTGCTTACAGTAAGCCCCGGGATCTTTGTGTGCGTGTGTGTGTGTGTGTGTGTATGTTTGTGTGCATGCGCTTGCATAAAAGTAATTGAGATTTGGTGTGAGTGTGTGTGATGTGTGTGTTAGTATGTAGGGTCTTTGAGTGTCAGTAAATGATTGTTTGTTTGTTTGTGTGTGTGTGTGTGTGTGTGTGTGTGTGTGTGTGTGTGTGTGTGTGTGTGTGTGTGTGTGTGTGTGTGTGTGTGTGTGTGTGGACGTGTAAACAAACACAAATTTGACCAACTGGGGGCATTTTTTTAGCCACATAAGGTAAAAATGCAATTTCTAGGGGGTTTAGGGTTAAGGTTAGAATTAGTGTTAGGGTTAGAATTACGTTAAGGTTTAGGGGTAGGAGCTAGGGTTAGGTTTAGGGTTAGGGTTAGGAGCTAGGGTTAGTTTTAGGGTTAGGAGCTAGGGTTAGAAGCCAGGGTTAGTGTTACGGTTAGGTTTTTGGGTTAAGGTTAGGGTTAGGGAAAGAGTACGGGTTAGGGAAAATATGATTTTGAATGGGACTGAATTGTGTGTCCCCACAAGGTTAGCTGTACAAGACTGTGTGTTTGTGTGTGTTGGTGTGTGGACTTGTTTAACTATTAGTACACAATAGTACACAAACAAAAATTTGACCAACTGGGGACATTTTGTTAGTTGAGGTCAAATGCTATTTTTAGGGGGTTTAGGGTTAAGGTTAGAATTAGTGTTAGGGTTAGAATTACGTTAAGGGTTAAGATCTGGGGTTAGTTTTAGGGTTAGGTTTAGGGTTAGGGTTAGGGTTAGGGTAAGGGTACAAGTTAGGGTTAGGGGTTAGGGAAAATAGGATTTTGAATGGGACTGAATTGTGTGTCCCCACAAGGTTAGCTGTACAAGACTATGTGTGTGTGTGTGTGTGTGTGTGTGTGTGTGTGTGTGTGGCTGATGGGTGTGTCTTTGATAATGGATGCTGTTCTCCCGCTGCTTGCTCCACTCAGAATTAACAAGGTTGCTAAGATACGCTAGGCTTATATTAGATTAGGTTATCTGCCATTTTAGCTGTTACTATATTTTACGCAGCACCGTGAAACCGTTATTAATTTGGAAATTACGCTGCCACAGAATTATAAGACGCTGCTTCTGGTATTTTTGCACCACTGCCTGCCTGTTTACCCTGGGAGGGGGTTGTGAAACATTTAGTGTCCCTAGTAAAATGTTATTCCCACCCCTCGACAAAGTGGGGGCGGATCCACACCTCGATTCATCATTAAACCCATTTAATCCCAGGCCCCCTGGCTCCAGTGGTTCCATTTGACACAGAACAAGCCAATAAGACGGAGGGAGGAGGAAGGGAGGCGATGTCATTTCTGAGGAGGCGGATTGGTTGATGGAGGTGTGAGCCCTCCCACCTGCAGATATCAGTTGAAACCAATGGTTGGTTGAACCTCATGTTGGTGTGTTCCACCACTGGTAGGGTGTTGGCACCACTGAAACAGATTAACACTCAAGACAATGGAGGTGCCAACAGTACAGTTTAGCTGTAGGATTGTTTTTACCATTGGAGGGAAATTGTTTTGATATATCTATTAGTATTATTTTACCCTGGGAGGGAAATAGGTTTAATATATCTATTTGTATTATTTTACCATGGGAGTGTGATGGGTGATTTCAAAGGAGTCAGGTAAATCACAGAATAACAGGATTTATTCCGGAAACACAGAGATACGCAGTTGTCACGTTCGTTGAGTAAAGGATTGGACCAAGGTGCAGCGTGGTATGCGTACATGTTTAATTATAATAATAAACACTTGACAAAATAACAAAGCAACGTAACGTGAAGTTTTAAAGGCTATACATCAAACAAGCCAAACACACAGAAACAAGATCTCACAACTAAAGGTAGGCAAAATGGCTACCTAAGTATGATCCCCAATCAGAGACAACGATCGACAGCTGCCTCTGATTGGGAACCACACCCGGCCAACATAGAAATACATAACATAGAATTCACACCCTGACCAAACCAACTAGAGAAAACCGGGCTCTCAAGGTCAGGGCGTGACAGCAGTAATGCGTCAAAACACTCCAGTGTGCAAAACAGGTGCACTGGAACCAACACGGCACACGGGGAAAATATCCCGTCGATACAAAATGCTAGGAGCTCAACCGATCTTCTCTAACCTCACAATAAACAATCACACACAAAGACAAGGGGGCAGAGGGAACACGTATACAGGGACTGATGAGGGGATATGAACCAGGTGTGTGTAATAAACAAGACAAAACAAATGGAATGATGAGATGAGGAGCGGCAATGGCTAGAAGGCTGGTGACGATGAACGCCGAAGCCTGCCCGAACAAGGAGAGGTGGCAGCTTCGGACGCGCAGCTCCAGCACCGGCCCCAGGAGGACACGGAGCAGGGCGAGCCGGATGGCGACGTTGGAAATCCCGCAATAGGGAGGGATCGAGGATATCCCTCACTGGGACCCAGCACCGCTCCTCCGGACTGTACCCCTCCCACTCCACGAGGTACTGAAGGCCCCCCACCCGACGCCTCAAATCTAGGATGGAACAGATGGAGTACGCTGGGGCCCCCTCGATGTCCAGAGGGGGCGGAGGAACCTCCCACACCTCAGACTCCTGGAGCGGACCAGCAACCGCCGGCCTGAGGAGAGACACATGAAACGAGGGGTTAATCTGGAGGGAGTAATAACCTCGTTTATCCTCCTCAGGACTTTGAACGGCCCCACAAACCACGGGCTCAGCTTCCGGCAGGGCAGGCGGAGGTGCAATCTAATCGGGTCGAGAGCAAGACCCGATCACCAAGACCGGGGCCTCACTGCGGTGGCGGTCAGCGTTGGCCTTCTGGCAACACTCAGTGCGCTGGAGGTGGACGTTAGCAGCGTTCTACGTCTCCTCCGCGCACCGAAACCAGTCGTCCACTGCAGGAGCTTCGGTCTGGCTCTGATGCCACAGTGCCAGAACCGTCTGATAACCTAAATCACATTGAAAGGGCGATAGGTTAGTGAAGGAGTGTCGGCGAGAGTTCTGGGCATATTCTGCCCATGGCAAGAACACAGACCACTCCCCCGGCCGGTTCTGGCAGTAGAACCTACCCACATCCTGATTCACCCGTTCCACCTGCCCATTACTCTCGGGGTGAAACCCAGAGGTCAGGCTGACCGAGACCCCCAGACGTTCCATGAACGCCTACCAGATGTAAACTGGGGACCCCAGTCAGACACTATGTCCTCTGGCACCCCATAGTGCCAGAAGCCTTGAGTAAACAGGGCCTCCGCAGTCTGCAGGGCCGTAGAGAGACCGGGCAGAGGAAGGAGGCGGCAGGCTTTTGAAAAGCGGTCCACAATGACCAGGATGGTGGTGTTACCCTGAGAGAGGGGAAGATCAGTGAGAAAGTTAATACAGGTGGGATCATGGCCGTTGTGGAAATGGTAAGGGCTGTAACTTACCCGCTGGGAGGTGCCTTGGTGCCTTACTCTGGACGCACATCAAGCAGGAGGAGACATACACCCTCAAGTCCTTAGCCAAGGTAGGCCACCAGTACTTTCCGGTCAGGCAGCACACTGTACGACCAATACCTGGGTGACCAGAGGAGGGAGACGTGTGTGCCCAATAGATCAGACGGTCACGGACAAGAGACGGCACGTACTGCAGCCCAGCTGGACACTGAGGTGGAGATGGCTCTGTGCGTGACGCCCGCTCTATGTCCGCGTCCATTGCCCACACTACCGGCGCCACAATACAGGAGGCCGGGAGTATGAGGGTGTTGTCTATGGGCTTCTCCTCTGTGTCGTACATCCGTGACAGTGCGTCTGCCTTCACGTTCTTCGTACCCGGGATGTAAGATAGTGTAAAATCAAACCGGGTGAAGAATAGGGCCCACCTGGCCTGGGGAGGGTTCAGCCTCCTCGCTGCCCGGACGTACTCCAGGTTACGTTGGTCCGTCCAGACAAGGAAAGGGTGTTTCGCCCCCTCGAACCAGTGCCGCCACATGGTCAGCAGAGCAGGGACGGCCCACCCTTCAACAGAGATGTGACGGGAGCTGCGACCTTGCCAAAGCCCCGGATAAACCTCCGATAGTAGTTGGCAAAGCTAAATTACTAAAAATGTAATGTAAAATGATATATCTATTAGTATTATTTTACCATGGGAGGGAAATAGGTTTGATACGTCTCTAAGTAATATTTTACCATGGGAGGGAAATAGGTTTGATATATCTATTAGTATTATTTATTTTAAATATATATGTTTGATTTGATTCTGCTGCACAAACTGTATGTTGATGTAGATTCCAGATAGGCACCGTACTTGAACATGAGGGATTGGTCTGGATAAAAAAGCTGTTATGTCCAAAAGCACGTTATTATTATCCATTTCCATAGGGAACTTCACTTTTTCATAAGAAAATGAGACAACGAAAAGTGTCTGTGTGTGTATGTGCTCATGTGTATGTGAATGTGTGTGCTTGCGAATGTGTTCTCAGCATATGTGTGTAATCTCGCCCATGTGTGTGTGTTACAGCATATCTTGTGTGTGTTTGTGTGAGAGTTCCTTGGTGCTATAAAGGAAGCCCCAATAGTGTGGAGATAATGAGTCTGACCTCTTCATGCCCTGGAAATGATTGACTGGCTGGGACACACTAGCACTCCATGAATCTTACCTTCTAGTGTCTTCTCCAGTTTCTTCCAGTGCCTTCTCTAGTCCCTATCCAGTGCCTTCTCTAGTCTCTTCTAGTGTCTTCTCCAGTCTCTTCCAGTGCCTTCTCTAGTCTCTTCCAGTGTCTTCTCCAGTCTCTTCTAGTGTCTTCTCTAGTCTCTTCCAGTGTCTTCTCCAGTCTCTTCCAGTGTCTTCTCCAGTCTCTTCCAGTGTCTTCTCCAGTCTCTTCCAGTGTCTTCTCCAGTCTCTTCCAGTATCTTCTCCAGTCTCTTCCTGTGTCTTCTCCAGTCTCTTCCCGTTGTTATGATGAGTTTCTCTGGTATCAAGTATTTCATGATGCACAAGAAGATATTTAACATTTAGATGGAGAGTTGATACAATATGTATTTAATAGATACAGTACCGGGTTCGCATAGCAAACGGCACATGCTTTGCCTCTTGTCATCCGAACTCCTGAACAAAGAAAACCTTTCAGTTTATATAGCCCTTCAAACATTTATTCAACAACTTCTGGTAACCATCAGTTGGCACTCCCCACTCTGATGGTATCACCTTGTACCCAAGTCAGTATATATATCTGTCAATCACTCTAAGATAAACATGAGTAAGCTCCCTCGACATACTGGAATCCTTGGCATTCAGACTCTGCGGCACCAAGAGTTACCTATCTAGCAGATTTAACTTTGTTCCTACAACACTGTGAAAAGACGTCATATCAATCCCTAATTCATTTTTATTTTGTTGTAAGTAAAATTCCCTTTGTATAACATTACTTAAACCCAACAATTCACATAAAACTTCATATCAACTAAAATGTTCTCCAATCAGTAGTGTAGATACAGTGGGGAGAACAAGTATTTGATACACTGCCGATTTTGCAGGTTTTCCTACTTACAAAGCATGTAGAGGTCTGTCATTTTTATCATAGGTACACTTCAACTATGAGAGACGGAATCTAAAACAAAAATCCAGAAAATCACATTGTATGATTTTTAAGTAATTCATTTGCATTTTATTGCATGACATAAGTATTTGATCACCTACCAACCAGTAAGAATTCCGGCTCTCACAGACCTGTTAGTTTTTCTTTAAGAAGCCCTCCTGTTCTCCACTCATTACCTGTATTAACTGCACCTGTTTGAACTCGTTACCTGTATAAAAGACACCTGTCCACACACTCAATCAAACAGACTCCAACCTCTCCACAATGGCCAAGACCAGAGAGCTGTGTAAGGACATCAGGGATAAAATTGTAAACCTGCACATGGCTGGGATGGGCTACAGAACAATAGGCAAGCAGCTTGGTGAGAAGGCAACAACAGTTGGCGCATTTATTAGAAAATGGAAGAAGTTCAAGATGACAGTCAATCACCCTCGGTCTGGGGCTCCATGCAAGATCTCACCTCGTGGGGCATCAATGATCATGAGGAAGGTGAGGGATCAGCCCAGAACTACACGGCAGGACCTGGTCAATGACCTGAAGAGAGCTGGGACCACAGTCTCAAAGAAAACCATTAGTAACACACTATGCCGTCATGGATTAAAATCCTGCAGCGCACACAAGGTCCCCCTGCTCAAGCCAGTGCATGTCCAGGCCCATCTGAAGTTTGCCAATGACCATCTGGATGATCCAGAGGAGGAATGGGAGAAGGTCATGTGGTCTGATGAGACAAAAATTGAGCTTTTTGGTCTAAACTCCTCTCGCCGTGTTTGGAGGAAGAAGAAGGATGAGTACAACCCCAAAAACACCATCCCAACTGTGAAGCATGGAGGTGGAAACATCATTCTTTGGGGATGCTTTTCTGCAAAGGGGACAGGACGACTGCACCGTATTGAGGGGAGGATGGATGGGGCCATGTATCGCGAGATCTTGGCCAACAACCTCCTTCCCTCAGTAAGAGCATTGAAGATGGGTCGTGGCTGGGTCTTCCAGCATGACAACGACCCGAAACACACAGCCAGGGCAACAAAGGAGTGGCTCCGTAAGAAGCATCTCAAGGTCCTGGAGTGGCCTAGCCAGTCTCCAGACCTGAACCCAATAGAAAATCTTTGGAGGGAGCTGAAAGTCCGTATTGCCCAGCAACAGCCCCGAAACCTGAAGGATCTGGAGAAGGTCTGTATGGAGGAGTGGGCCAAAATCCCTGCTGCAGTGTGTGTAAACCTGGTCAAGACCTACAGGAAACATATGATCTCTGTAATTGCAAACAAAGGTTTCTGTACCAAATATTAAGTTCTGCTTTTCTGATGTATCAAATACTTATGTCATGCAATAAAATGCAAATTAATTACTTAAAAATCATACAATGTGATTTTCTGGATTTTTGTTTTAGATTCCATCTCTCACAGTTGAAGTGTACCTATGATAAAAATTACAGACCTCTACATGCTTTGTAAGTAGGAAAACCTGCAAAATCGGCAGTGTATCAAATACTTGTTCTCCCCACTGTATATGATTAGAGCCTAAACTATTCTAGATACCTGAGAATTCATCCCCCTCTATTTTCTATACCTGAATCCAACCAGATTCTCAATATATTTAATCAACAAAGGTATAAATTCTCAGTCACCTGGCTCCTACACGATCAAACATTTCAAACCACTATGGACTCAATCTGAGTAAAAGATCGATACATGACTAACTAATTCACGCTAGATATCTATTGTAGGCAAAACCTCAATTATATATAAGGAAAAATCCCACATAGACCATATAAGAAAAACATACAAATAAATGTTAAATATCATGACATCCTCTAAGAAAATACATTGAATCATGACTATTTCTAAGTTGCATGTAGACCACAATATAGGTAGATGAATATATCCCAATAAAAATAACTTCAGTCTTCATTTTCTTGATTCAGAGGAACCCCAAGCTTTTCACTGGTCACTAGGGGCGCTATCTGATCGACTGAGGAAGTCCCATTTCCCCATGTCCAATCCTGTAAACCTTATATCCAACGTTATACAATCAGAACATCACATTCCCAAATCCTCAATCAACATTATCAATGGACTCTATACTTGAATAAGATGATATAGATGAAGAATTTGTACTTTCCCTCCTTGCATTAATATTGACTGAAACATCTCTAGCTGTAATCACTGGCATGTTAGTAATCGTTTGTACAGATCTCAAAATCAATCCCCGAAATATGGGAAAACAACATCCCATAACTATGGCTACAATAAGTACTATTGCCACTAAGGGACCTAGAACACTTGCTATCCATGTTCCTATTGAATTACCACTAAATAACCTTGAAAATAATTCAATAATATTCTAATTGCTATATTCCCCTAATATCTTTGCATCTATATTCGTATTCCTAATTCCATCCAGTATTTCTCTAATATATCCCATAGCTTTAGTTAAATTCACAAGACCTTCCTGATTCTGATGGCAAGTATGCACAACATGTGTCTCCTCCCACAATCGCACAAACGCCCCCTCGAGCTGCTGTAATAGCATCCAATGCTATGCGATTATCAATTGCATATTGTCTAATGAGTGCCCTTTCAGACCCAATTGCTTGAAAACCCTTGACTGTTGCTAGGTACCATGTTTAGTCTGAACTCTATTCAACCCTGACTCCATTCCAGTAATATGCCTTAGGATAGAGGCAAAGAATAACACTCTGGGTACAAGCACTGATAAAACCGGACAGCCTTGGATTAGGTAGGAGCAAGGAATTTTACCCGAGGTCAGATCTGATACAGATAGAAAACAAACATTCCTCTTTCACACACCAAACCCAGTGAGAAGAAGCAATTCAGTTCTTGCCTAGCAACACATATGTACCACTCTACAAATCTACCAATCTAAAAATCCACATCAATCCCCCCCCTCTCTGGGAATTAATAGTCCCATATCAATACATCCAAATACTTCATACGTATATAGTTACTACTATAGGAATACTACGACATAAAAATCAACGTTCATGATATAAGGCACAATTCTTACATCAACCTTATATTTTACAAACAGTAAGGCTCAAAAGTTTCTACTCGAAAATAAATCATATAAGTGTATCCTAACACATTAAAACTAATGTAGCATTGTTTTAACCATAATATCTATTTAAGCCAGTTATTTTACGATTGTATATGCAATACCAGGGCATGTTGAGAATAGTGTCAACATCTTCAGCTCACATAACTTCTTTACCCACATCACAATTAGTATAACAATCAAAATGGGGCGGCGTACAATTGGCCCAGCGTCGTCCAGGGTAGGGGAGGGAATGGCTGGCAGGGTTGTAGCTCAGTTGGTAGAATATGGCGTTTGCAACGCCAGGGTTGTGGGTTCGATTCCCGCGGGGGGTATGAAAAATAATAATGTATGCACTCACTAACTGTAAGTCGCTCTGGATAAGAGCGTCTGCTAAATGACTTAAATGTAAAAAAATGTAAATTATCAATATCTAATACATTAATTGCAGTGTCAACATCTTTAGTTATTAACATATTAATAACTTACTGAAATCAATCAGTCAGTTTACAACTCATAATCATAATCTAATTAATTATCCAACACATTTAGAATGACAATTCTTAGTGATTCACATTGGTCCTATCACTCAAAGTTAAAACCCTCAACTTAGCACCCGTTGACACTGGCAGAATGTACATTTATATTAACATACAGTATAATGATCCATAATTCTAGCATTAGCTTCCTCATAAGGAGAATAACTACAGAGCAGTATCTCAATGCATTCTTAATCCAATATTACTGTAAATTTAGCAGTGTATATACCTCCTACATCAACCTCATACCCAAATTATCAAATTTAGAGAAGTCCAAATTAATTATGGACACAGCTGACCAACCCTGTCGTTCCCCGGTACTCAATCTTCTGGCGTTTCTTCATTATGTTCTTCAGCCAGCCTCACAGTTCAACTTGAATTGCCCATAACAATGTCCCAATTTCAATGTCTCATCCGAGCAGCTACCATCTCTACCCCCAATTCTGTCTCATCCATTTGCCAACCAGTATACCAACGACATGAGAAATGTTATATTTTAACTGATCTCTCTCCATATGGACTCCTGTCACACTCCACATGGACTCCTGTCACACTCCACATGGACTCCTGTCACACTCCACATGGACTCCTGTCACACTCCACATGGACTCCTGTCACACTCCACATGGACTCCTGTCACACTCCACATGGACTCCAGTCACACTCCACATGGACTCCAGTCACACTCCACATGGACTCCAGTCACACTCCACATGGACTCCAGTCACACTCCACATGGACTCCTGTCACACTCCACATGGACTCCTGTCACACTCCACATGGACTCCTGTCACACTCTCGTGAGAAAAGCATGAGATAAAAACAGTTGATAGCTTCGATTGGATGCTGTACATCGGTTGCAGGTAGAAGTGGTGCTGGACAAGACCGTTTTCAACACCTTTGTTGCTTATCTTCAGCCGGTTTAGAAGTTTTATTTTTAATTTTTAATTTTTTTTAGGTTCACACCGTTCTTGACCGAATTACATTTACATTTTACATTTTAGTCATTTAGCAGACGCTCTTATCCAGAGCGACTTACAGTTAGTGAGTGCATACATATATATTTTTTATTTTTTATTTTATTTTTATCATACTGGCCCCCCGCGGGAATCCATATAAGCATTGACTATATGACAAATTATGATGTTTTACAAATTATCCTTAATACACATTTCTAATATACTCTCCGTATCACCCTGTCGACTTCACCTCAGAGTCACAGGATCAGGAAGAGACCTCAATTTCTGTTAGCGGAACTAGTCAAAGACAGATAAATAAATTATGGTGAAGTCAGGCAGTGGTTTAGATGATACCAGGTCGATCTCCCCTCTATCCGTACAGCCGTTGGTGTAGCCTGGGTGACGATGTATGGTCTATTTGGCTCTGGACCTTCTTCTGTCACTAGGGTCTCCAGATCAGGCAGAGTTCATCGACATCGGTCTGCGGAGAGTGTCCTTCTGGCAGCATACCAATAGGGAAGCTGAGAGTCACTGCTGCAAAGACACACAGACACAAAAGAAAACAATGCTATGCAGTGGTGGGCCCATCTTCCTCCTCTGGGGTTGGAAATCTCCTACAGTGTGACACATGGATCCAGTTATCTTTCTCTGCTACTTTCACCGCCATTGAGGTATTCATCAACACCTGGTACGGACCTCTCCACCTAGGGTCTGTCCCGCTCTTACTTCTGTAATATTTTACCACCACAAAGTCTCCAGGGCGCAGACAATGCCCAGATTCTCCTGCTAGGTTGGGCAGAGTTGCCTGCACCCATTGGAAGAAAGTCTTAAGAACATTGTTAGTTGAGACACAGTATGCTACTTTACCCTGTCTTCTCATCAGTCAGGAGAAGCCTTGAGATTAGGAAGTACACTTTCTTCCAGCTTGTTGTAGTCCACTATTTTTCAGCAACAGGCCTCCTCTACACCCTACCTCCTGCCACAAATACACTTGAACATAAAACATTCCATCTAACCCATAACACATTAATTGCTACTGCTCATATTCTTAATACAATTAGCATATTTACCAAAAAGGCCCCAGGAGACCAGTAATACCCCCTCTTGTACACATGATTCACATCGTGATTCATGCATCCAAAGAAAATACAAATAACATTGCCTGTTAAACCAAAATAACTAATGAAATTAGAATGACCACCCCTTGATAATATCTTAACTTAATTGTATCCCATAATGTAATTCAAGAATAGCAAAATTGACTAATTTCCCTCATTCAGGGCTAGCGCTCCCTCTCTGTCCTTGTCATGGTCTGAATCACAAATAGGGCTATGAACTATAAACTTCTTCATAATGATCAGTATTACCATTGACCCTCACCTCGGTATAATAAATGACCTTAAATTCATCATCGTATGTCTCTCGGCTTCCCAGTGTGGGTGATCAAATCACACTAGAAAGTCAGGACAGAGGTCAGAGGTCATTCAAACCCTTCAAATAAGTATTTCATTCTATAGTAGACTAATCATTAACAACAGTCAAAACATTTCATACATTTTCGTATCCCAAGTGTACAGCAAGACTTCATAACAGTTTTTATCAAAACAAATCACATATGTTTAATTAAAACTCACTCAGAAAATAAAACTTCCATAAAATTCACTGTGTGTGTCCCTTTAAGAAACCTTGGCACTAACCCATGAAAACCCCCTAAAATAAAAAATAAAAGGCCTATCCAACTAACATTTCATAATAGGTGGGTTGTGTAAAAAACAAATAAAAATGGACAGGCCTTATTTAATTTGGTAGCTCCCTTCACTGCCTACTCCGGATATCTTACTACTTATAAAACTGACAAATTTAACTAACATCTCTCCCCAAGACCACATACTCAGGAACATCTGAAAAAGATAACGAAACCCCCTTCTCCTGGAACAGAAAGTTGACTTGTTGTTAACATTCAGTTATAATCAGCAATCCAAAAATAGTAATTAACACAAAACATGATGCAGATAATTCCACTGTACTACCTCATATCAATAATTGTTTGTTTCAATCTAATTCCTCGTTACTATTCCAGAATAAGATTACCTAAAATCTCTCACAAGATGAAAACCACCCAATGTTCTCTGAGTTTGCAATGAGTATTTTTAATTGAGTACCCTTTAGATTCCACTTTCTATAATTCTCACAAAGATTATTCAACCCCAAAATCGCCTCCCTTTGCTCCCATGTCAAATTATCCTAGTATCGTTACTGGATCAACGACATAAGAAATATCTGTTTCGCCTTAGATTGCTCCTGTCACCCCTCTAAATTTCATATTTTATTCATTTGCCAATATAATCAATTACTCCGCGTAAGGAATCAGTGATATTTTATCCCAGGCATCTACTGTATTAAAAAGGTTGTTTGAGACGTTGTCTCCTACGTCTTCCTTTAACATACATACTATAGGGGACTTCCACCAATCCTTGAAGAGAGAATCCCACTCAAATCACATCAGATAATACCACGTTTCATTAAGTGGAATAGACACCTATTAAAATAACAAACAAATCAAATCACATTTTATTTGTCACATACACGTGTTTAGCAGATGTTATAGCGGGTGTAGCGAAATGTTTGTGCTTCTAGCTCTGACAGTGCAGTAATATCTAACAAGTAATATATAACACTTTCACAACATATACCCAATAAACACAAAACTAGTAAGGAATGGGATTTAAGAATATATACATATATGGACAAGCAATGACAGAGCGGCATGGACTAAGATACAGTAGAATATTATAGAATAGAATGCAGTATATACATATGAGATGAGTATTGCAAGATATGTAAACATTATTAAAGTGACTAGTGTTCCATTTCTTAAAGTGGCCAGTGATTTCAATAGGCAGCAGCAGCCTCTAATGTGCTAGCGATGGATATTTAACAGTCTGATGGCCTTGAGATAGAAGCTGTTTTTCATTCTCTCGGTCCCAGCTTTGATGCACCTGTACTGACCTCGCCTTCTGGATGATAGTGGGGTGAACAGGCAGTGGCTCGGGTGGTTGATGTCCTTGATTATCTTTTTGGCCTTCCTGTGACATCAGGTGCTGTATGTGTCTTGGAGGGTGGGTAGTTTGCCCCCGGTAATGCGTTCGGCAGACTGCACCACCCTCTGGAAAGCCCTGCAGTTGTGGGCGGTGCAGTTGCCGTACCAGGCGGTGATACAGCCTGACAGGATGCTCTCAATTGTGCATCTGTAAAAGTTTGTGAGGGTTTTAGGTGCTAAGCCAAATGTATTCAGCCTCCTGAGGTTGAAGAGGCTCTGTTGCGCTTTCTTCACCACACTGTCTGCGTGGGTGGACCATTTCAGTTTGTCGGTGATGTGTGCGCCAAGGAACTTGAAGCTGAGTGAGAGGTTATTTTCCTGGCACCACACTCCCAGAGCCCTCACCTCCTCCCTGTAGGCGGTCTTGTCATTGTTGGTAATCAAGCCTACTACTGTTGTTTCGTCTGCAAACTTGATGATTGAGTTGGAGGCATGCTTGGCCACGCAGTCATGGGTGAACAGGAAGTACTAATCATCGCAACCTGTTGAATTGATTTAGTAATGTAAAATGTAATATGTATTTAATAGATACAGTATCGGGTTCGCATAGCAAACGGCACGTGCTTTGCCTCTTGTCATCCGAACTCCTGAACAAAGAAAACGTTTCAGTTTATATAGCCCTTCAAACATTTCTTCAACAACTTCTGGTAACCATCAGTTGGCACTCCCCACTCTGATGGTATCACCTTGTATCAAAATCAGTATATTCCATCTATAAATCATTCTAAGATGAACACAAGTAAGCCCCTCGACATACTGGAATCCTTGGCATTCAGACTCTGTGGCACCAAGGGTTACCTATCTAACAGATTTAACTTTGTTCCTACAACACTGTGAAAAGACGTCATATCACCCGTGTCTTCTCTAGTCTCTTCCAGTGTCTTCTCCAGTCTCTTCCAATGTCTTCTCTAGTCTCTTCCAGTTTCTTCTCGAGTCTGTTCCAGTGTCTTCTCCAGTCTCTTCCAGTGTATTCTCTAGTCTCTTCCAGTGTCTTCTCTAGTCTCTTCCAGTGTCTTCTCTAGTCGCTTCCAGTGTCTTCTCCAGTCTCTTCCAGTGTCTTCTCCAGTCTCTTCCAGTGTCTTCTCCGATCTCTTCCAGTGTCTTCTCTGATCTCTTCCAGTGTCTTCTCTGACCTCTTCCAATTTCTTCTCCAGTCTCTTCCAGTGTCTTCTCCAGTCTCTTCCAGTGTCTTCTCCAGTCTCTTCCAATGTCTTCTCTAGTCTCTTCCAGTTTCTTCTCGAGTCTGTTCCAGTGTCTTCTCCAGTCTCTTCCAGTGTATTCTCTAGTCTCTTCCAGTGTCTTCTCTAGTCTCTTCCAGTGTCTTCTCTAGTCGCTTCCAGTGTCTTCTCCAGTCTCTTCCAGTGTCTTCTCCAGTCTCTTCCAGTGTCTTCTCTAGTCTCTTCCAGTGTCTTCTCTGATCTCTTCCAGTGTCTTCTCTGACCTCTTCAAATTTATTCTCCAGTCTCTTCCAGTGTCTTCTCCAGTCTCTTCCAGTGTCTTCTCCAGTCTCTTCCGGTGTCTTCTCAAGTCTCTTCCAGTGTCTTCTCCAGCCTCTACCAGTGTCTTCTCCAGTCTCTTCCAGTGTCTTCTCCAGTCTCTTCCAGTGTCTTCTCTAGTCTCTTCCAGTGTCTTCTCAAGTCTCTTCCAGTCTCTTCCAGTGTCTTCTCCAGTCTCTTCCAGTGTCTTCTCCAGTCTCTTCCAGTGTCTTCTCCAGTCTCTTCCAGTGTCTTCTCCAGTCTTTTCCAGTGTCTTCTCCAGTGTCTTCTACAGTCTCTTCCAGTGTCTTCTCCAGTCTCTTCCAGTGTCTTCTCCAGTCTCTTCCAGTGTCTTCTCTAGTCTCTTCCAGTGTCTTCTCTTCCAGTGTCTTCTCCAGTCTCTTCCAGTGTCTTCTCTAGTCTCTTCCAGTGTCTTCTCTAGTCTCTTCCAGTGTCTTCTCTAGTCTCTTCCAGTGTCTTCTCTAGTCTCTTCCAGTGTCTTCTCCAGTCTCTTCCAGTGTTTTTTCCAGTCTGTTCCAGAATCTTCTCCACTCGCTTCCAGTGTCTTCTCCAGTCTCTTCCAGTGTCTTCTCCAGTCTCTTCCAGTGTCTTCTCTAGTCTCTTCCAGTGTCTTCTCAAGTCTCTTCCAGTCTCTTCCAGTGTCTTCTCCAGTCTCTTCCAGTGTCTTCTCCAGTCTCTTCCAGTGTCTTCTCCAGTCTCTTCCAGTGTCTTCTCCAGTCTCTTCCAGTGTCTTCTCCAGTCTCTTCCAGTGTCTTCTCCAGTCTTTTCCAGTGTCTTCTCCAGTGTCTTCTCCAGTCTCTTCCAGTGTCTTCTCCAGTCTCTTCCAGTGTCTTCTCCAGTCTCTTCCAGTGTCTTCTCTAGTCTCTTCCAGTGTCTTCTCTTCCAGTGTCTTCTCCAGTCTCTTCCAGTGTCTTCTCTAGTCTCTTCCAGTGTCTTCTCTAGTCTCTTCCAGTGTCTTCTCTAGTCTCTTCCAGTGTCTTCTCCAGTCTCTTCCAGTGTTTTTTCCAGTCTGTTCCAGAATCTTCTCCACTCGCTTCCAGTGTCTTCTCCAGCCTCTTCCAGTGTCTTCTCCAGTCTCTTCCAGTGTCTTCTCTAGTGTCTTCTCTAGTCTCTTCCAGTGTCTTCTCCAGTCTCTTCCAGTTTCTTCTCCAGTCTATTCCAGTGTCTTCTCCAGTCTCTTCCAGTGTCTTCTCTAGTCTCTTCCAGTGTCTTCTCTAGTCTCTTCCAGTGTCTTCTCTTCCAATGTCTTCTCCAGTCTCTTCCAGTGTCTTCTCTAGTCTCTTCCAGTGTCTTTTCTATTCTCTTCCAGTGTCTTCCCAGCCTCTTCCAGTGTCTTCTCCAGTCTCTTCCAGTGTCTTCTCTAGTGTCTTCCAGTATCTTCTCCACTCTCTTCCAGTGTCTTCTCATGCCTCTTCCAGTGTCTTCTCTAGTCTCTTCCAGTATCTTCTCCACTCTCCTCCAGTGTCTTCTCCAGCCTCTTCCAGTGTCTTCTCCAGTCTCTTCCAGTGTCTTCTCTAGTGTCTTCTCTAGTCTCTTCCAGTGTCTTCTCTTCCATTATCTTCTCCAGCCTCTTCCAGTGTCTTCTCCAGTCTCTTCCAGTGTCTTCTCTAGTCTCTTCCAGTGTCTTCTCTTCCATTATCTTCTCCAGTCTCTTCCAGTGTCTTCTCCAGTCCTTTCCAGTGTCTTCTCCAGTCTCTTCCAGTGTCTTCTCCAGTCTCTTCCAGTGTCTTCTCCAGTCTCTTCCAGTATCTTCTCCACTCTCTTCCAGTGTCTTCTCCAGTCTCTTCCAGTGTCTTCTCTAGTCTCTTCCATTATCTTCTCCAGCCTCTTCCAGTGTCTTCTACAGTCTCTTCCAGTGTATCTCCAGTGTGTTCTCCCATCTCTTCCAGTGTCTTCTCTAGTCTCTTTCAGTGTCTTCTCTCTTCCAGTATCTTCTCCAGTCTCTTCCAGTGTCTTCTCCATTCTCTTCCAGTGTCTTCTCCATTCTCTTCCAGTGTCTTTTCCAGTCTCTTCCAGTGTCTTCTCCAGTCTCTTCCAGTGTCTTCTCTAGTATCTTCCAGTGTCTTCTCCAGTCTCTTCCAGTGTCTTCTCTAGTTTCTTCCAGTGTCTCCTCTAGTTTCTTCCAGTGTCTTCTCCAGTTTCTTCCAGTGTCTTCTCCAGTCTCTTCCAGTGTCTTCTCCAGTCTCTTCCAGTGTCTTCTCCAGTGTCTTCTCCACTCTTCCAGTGTCTTCTCCAGTCTCTTCCACTGCCTTCTCTAGTCTCTTCCAGTGTCTTCTCCAGTCTCTTCCAGTGTCTTCTTTAG
The DNA here is from genome assembly GCF_020615455.1 of Coregonus clupeaformis. NCBI lineage: Eukaryota > Metazoa > Chordata > Actinopteri > Salmoniformes > Salmonidae > Coregonus > Coregonus clupeaformis. The sequence continues at coordinate 4,776,903 of NC_059224.1, read as the reverse complement.
TCTCTTCCTGTGTCTTCTCCAGTCTCTTCCAGTGTCTTCTCTAGTATCTTCCAGTGTCTTCTCCAGTCTCTTCCCGTGTCTTCTCCAGTCTCTTCCAGTGTCTTCTCTAGTCTCTTCCAGTGTCTTCTCTAGTCTCTTCCAGTGTCTTCTCTTCCATTTTCTTCTTGTCTCTTCCAGTGTCTTCTCCAGTCTCTTCCAGTGTCTTCTCTAGTTTCTTCCAGTGTCTTCGCTAGTCTCTTCCAGTGTCTTCTCCTGTCTCTTCCAGTGTCTTCTCCAGTCTCTTCCAGTGTATTCTCCAGTCTCTTCCAGTGTCTTCTCCAGTCTCTTCTAGTATCTTCTCCACTCTCTTCCAGTGTCTTCTCCAGCCTCTTTCAGTGTCTTCTCCAGCCTCTTCCAGTGTCTTCTCTAGTCTCTTCCATTATCTACTCCAGCTTCTTCCAATGTCTTCTCCAGTCTCTTCCAGTGTCTTCTCCAGCCTCTTTCAGTGTCTTCTCCACTCTCTTCCAGTGTCTTCTCTAGTCTCTTCCATTATCTACTCCAGCTTCTTCCAATGTCTTCTCCAGTCTCTTCCAGTGTCTTCTCCAGTCTCTTCCAGTGTCTTCTCCAGTCTCTTCCAGTGTCTTCTCCAGTCTCTTCCGGTGTCTTTTCCAGTCTCTTCCATTGTCTTCTCCAGTCTCTTCCAGTGTCTTCTTTAGTCTCTTCCAGTGTCTTCTCCAGTCTCTTCCAGTGTCTTCTCTAGTCTCTTCCAGTGTCTTCTCCAGTCTATTCCAGTGTCTTCTCTAGTCTCTTCCAGTGTCTTCTCTAGTTTCTTCCATTATCTTCTCTAGTTTCTTCCAGTGTCTTCTCCAGTCTTTTCCAGTGTCTCCTCCAGTCTCTTCCAGTGTCTTCTCTAGTTTTTTCCAGTGTCTTCTCTAGTTTCTTCCAGTGTCTTCTCCAGTCTCTTACAGTTTCACTCCAGTCTCTTCCAATGTCTTCTCCAGTCTCTTCCAGTGTCTTCTCTAGTTCTCATTCTCCTCTCCTGTTCTTCTCTTCCAGCTCCATTCTTCTCTTTGCTCATCATTTCCTATCTTTCTTTTCTCCCTCCTCTGTCACCATTCCTCCCTTCATCTCTTCTCTTCTCTCATTATTTTCCTCTATCTCATCCTCTTAGTTGTCTCTCTATTCCATCTCTTACTCTATCTCTCCTCCTCTGTCTCCATCTCTCCATCTCTCTGACTTGTTGGGGCTCGTATTAACCCTTTAAGGAGTGAGTGTACACCGGGATCCCATGTGGATGCTGACTTCAATGTTCTCACTGGGGCCGCTCCGCCCTGCGTAATGCTTCTAAAGTTGCGGCCTCCTGCTCTCCTCCCACTCTTACTGCTAGCCTGGGGAGATACAGGCACTCTATTTAGTCTAGCAGACACACACACACACAGACACACACACAGAAACACACATACATACATACAGACAGATACAGACAGTTGTAGAGAGATCACCTAGCCATGGTTATCTATGGAGGATCTCCATGTCCAATTCAACTGACAGGAATGAATTGGAATCGACCCCAACTCGAGTCTACCCAGCTGGGACAGCCCCCTGTCTGCCCAGTGTCTGTCTGCCCTGTGTCTGTCTGCCCAGTGTCTGTGTGCCCAGTGTCTGGCTGCCCTCTCTGTCTGTCTGTGTCCGTCTGTCTGTCTGTCCATCTCTCTGTCTGACTTGTCTATCTGTCCAATAGACGTTGACCTGTGGGGATATGGACTGTCTGTGGATCATGGGGAAATACCACCCTGGACAGGGTCATTGCATCTCCTGCTAGAGCAACAAGCTCTCACAGTCTCACTGCAGAAGTTTAGGCATAATTCAGAATAGTTAAGGGTTAACGTTTGGGATAGGGCTAAAACAAACAAATATAAACAAATATTAAATGAGTGCCTAGCACTAGGATTGAACACGCCACCCTCAGAGCCAGAGCTCACGGTTTACGCAAATCCGCCATCCCTGTCCACAACCCCCTGGCAAAACCCAAGCCTACTTGATGGTAATAGTGCTCACTGTTGCCCCTAGTGGCCGGTTTTTAAGCCATCTCCCAGCGTCTTGCTTACCTGGACGGATGTCATATTTTGCAGTGATTCAGCTTTGAAAGCTGATAAACTTGTAACCCCACTTTTGAGAAAATGGCCCTGAATGTTTTGGTAAATCTACTGGAGAGCTATTCTTTGTCTACACCCATTCAGCATCGTTCACACCCTCTTAAGCCTAGCCCCACCCATCTCTCTAAGGATTCACATGTGAAGTCATTTGCTAAACAGAGTGATTTAGTTTAGTAAACAACCAAAGATTTCAAGACTAAAAGTGGTGAAAGTAGTAGCCTACAATAAGGAAAAACACCAGGTAAAAATACACTTGATCTAGTCCTTGGCCTATATCCTAATCTGACTTTGGTGCATGTCATGTTGTTCTTCACATTAACGTCTCTCGTAAACACACACTATATCAATTTTTTTTAAAGTTGATTTGTCACATGCACAGGATACAGAAGGTGTAAACAGTACAGTGAAATGATTACTTGCATAGTAGTGTCGTGACGTGACTTACTTTAATATATGACTGTTATTTATCGAATCACATAACTGTTTAACTGTCACTCAATTAAATGAATCATGTAACAATTAACTCATTAGGAATTTGGGGCACCACGGAAGAAGTTGTTTAACGAGTTACCATCTCCCGAATTAAACTCTTAGAAGATATATATGTTATGTCGATAACAGTCACTTATTAAATAATTACCTCTTATCAGTCTCATTCTGAACGTCGCATAATCCTTGAAACTGCAAGAACCCTAACCTTATTGATGAATCAGCAATACACCAATTGGCTTAATTATTTATTTACTAACTAACTAAATAATAACATAATACAAACACACACACACACATAGGTTATTGATTGCTAACATAATACAATGAAAACAGGTCCCTAGTGGACTGGACTAAAAATAGCATGAATTCTTTGGTAGAAGGAGGGTCAGAGTGGAAAGGAGAGATTCAAACTATCGTGGTTACTTTGGAAACTACGCTCTTGGAAATACAAATGCTTAAAACCCCACTAATCACTCATTCGGATTAGAAATGCAACATGTATTTACGTGTAGCTGTCCTCGATAGTTGAGTTGATGATGTAGGACTCTGGTATGCCTACCAGAGACCCCAATGTCCTTGGTAGAGTTTCTGGTCATAGTTGTGGTTAGAATGGATACTTCAGATGTACCTGCGGTTGTCGGAGAGGGATTGTCCTTCCGAACTCGTGTCTTTAGTGAAAGTTGTCTAGACGACTATACATGCCAGCTGCAGACTGAGATGATAAGGTCTAGTGCATTGTCTTCTTCTTCACCTCGTGTAGAGGTTGAAAGTTTCAGAGTTTCTCAATTTCAAACGTGTGGACTAACGTCTCACGTTTTCTGGTCTAATAAAATTATTTTATTATTATTAGATGACGCTTACCTGACACACTTGTCTAAATTGATGGGTCATGTGAAGGAAATGCTATAACCACCCCCCAGCCACATTTAGCTAAGTGGGTGGGTCTCTATTGTCTAGCCATGTACAGATGTTCATGAAATACAATAGATGGCCGTAATCACCTCCAGACACACCTGGCTAACTTGATGGGTCATGTAATCATCTGGCGAAGTGTTTTGTTTAGACGTAGTCTTGTGCTTAGACATGTAGCTAGCTAGCTAAACAATGAACGGCATAATCCCAACTCATACTATTACCAACCAATACAAACATTATCATAGCTGTAGTATGAAGCTGCAGGTAGCTAATGCTAACGATCCAGGTTCAATGTTAGCTAGCTAACATTAGGCTATGACTAAGAATGCAAATGGGTTTCTGATTCAAATAATATTACTACACAGATCATACACGTAACGGTAGCTAGCAAGCCAGCAAACTAACATTCGCTAGCTAACAGTATGCTTTAACATGCAATGAAAACGACTTTCTGCAAAATTAGAAACGTATAATATCTAATAATGTAGCTAGACTCTTACCCGTATATATGGATGAACGCTTCATGGCAGACTGGAACCATTTAACTCCATTTTGTTTGTAGCCACATCTTGTTTGGCCAGCGTTGTTTCAAGTCACTCTGGTTCACACTGACCGTGGCGTGTGCAGAAAGTAGCAAATCACTTTTTCCAACTGATCTGTCGATAGTGCCTGCTAAATTCAGGGCATCAATGTTGTTGAGAAAAGTAGCAAAACTTTTTGTAGTTCTCAATGGTTAACGTTATATATTTCAAAAACGGTGCGGTAGAAACAACTATCAACACGTACTGAGCAGCTCACGTTATATACAGAAGCATGCTACATGGCAGACCAATCCAAACTCATCTCCCGGCATGTCCAGCCCATCTATTATCTCAGCCAATCATGGCTAGAGGGAAGGTTCCTGTCTTTTTCTGTGGCTAAACCAACTATGCTCCTAATTTAACAATTTTATTTGTATCTATGGATAGAATACACGTTTGTTATTAAGGCACATGGAGATTCACATGTTCCAGAAGGCATTTCTGCCAAAAATTTCATTTTGATAAAACAATAATGTTTACGTTCAAATGCCTCTCCTGTGAAGTAGTGTCGTGCGACATACGCCTGGTTTCCTGAAACTAGTCACATTTGAGATCAGTGCCCAAACCGAAGTTGTGAGCTGTAGGTTAGATGTGGATCTTGTCAGGGTGTGGATGCAGATTTTTTTTTAGCTGCAGTGAAGCAGACCTGCAGTAGGCTTAGGGGGAGGAGATGGATTTTGTCAGGGGGGAGGGATCTAAACGGCCAGCCACTCCCAGACTCCTATCCTGAAAAAAGGTGGAGTGGAATCCACAGCGTCATGGTGACCCTCTGCATTCCTTCCCTCCTCCTCCTCCTCTTCTTCCCTCCTTCTCTTCCTCTGTGTTCAGCTCCTGTATAGGATCACATTAATATTCCTTTGAAGCCTGTTTCAACTGCAGCCAGATATCTCTCCCTCCCTCTTCTCTCTCCTTCACTCATCTCGCTCTCCCTCTCCCTCTCCCTCTAATCTCACCCTCTTCCTTTCTCTTTCTTTTTTACTTAGACTGTATCTCATTCTCCCGCTCTCTCCCCCTCTTCGTCTCTCAATCTTCCAATCTCTCCTTTTCTCTCAGGGATAACTCTCTCACATTTATCCCACTTGATGGAGGGGCACACCGGCCTCACGTTTTATTACCTTTAGTGAGGAGTTCCCCCCCAACACACACACATTTATTTTTATTTTTTTACATTTGACATTTTAGTCATTTAGCAGATGCTCCTATCCAGAGCGACTTAATGTTAGTGCATTCATCTTAAGATGCACTATATACAGTGAGGGAAAAAAGTATTTGATCCCCTGCTGATTTTGTACGTTTGCCCACTGACAAAGAAATGATCAGTCTATAATTTTAATGGTAGGTTTATTTGAACAGTGAGAGACAGAATAACAAAAAAATAATCCAGAAAAACACATGTAAAATTTTTTATAAATGTATTTGCATTTTAATGAGGGAAATAAGTATTTGACCCCTTTGCAAAACATGACTTAGTACTTGGTGGCAAAACCCTTGTTGGCAATCACAGAGATCAGACGTTTCTTGTAGTTGGCCACCAGGTTTGCACACATCTCAGGAGGGATTTTGTCCCACTCCTCTTTGCAGATCTTCTCCAAGTCATTAAGGTTTCGAGGCTGACGTTTGGCAACTCGAACAATCAGCTCCCTCCACATATTTCTTATGGGATTAAGGTCTGGAGACTGGCTAGGCCACTCCAGGACCTTAATGTGCTTCTTCTTGAGCCACTCCTTTGTTGCCTTGGCCGTGTGTTTTGGGTCATTGTCATGCTGGAATACCCATCCACGACCCATTTTCAATGCCCAGGCTGAGGGAAGGAGGTTCTCACCCAAGATTTGATGGTACATGGCCCCGTCCATTGTCCCTTTGATGCGGTGAAGTTGTCCTGTCCCCTTAGCAGAAAAACACTGTCAAAGCATAATGTTTCCACCTCCATGTTTGACGGTGGGGATGGTGTTCTTGGGGTCATAGGCAGCATTCCTCCTCCTCCAAACACGGCGAGTTGAGTTGATGCCAAAGAGCTCCATTTTGGTCTCATCTGACCACAACACTTTCACCCAGTTCTCCTCTGAATCATTCAGATGTTCATTGGCAAACTTCAGACGGGCATGTATATGTGCTTTCTTAAGCAGGGGGACCTTGCGGGCGCTGCAGGATTTCAGTCCTTCACGGCGTAGTGTGTTACCAATTGTTTTCTTGGTGACTATGGTCCCAGCTGCCTTGAGATCATGCACAAGATCCTCCCGTGTAGTTCTGGGCTGATTCCTCACCTTTCTCATGATCATTGCAACTCCACGAGGTGAGATCTTGCATGGAGCCCCAGGCCGAGGGAGATTGACAGTTATTTTGTGTTTCTTCCATTTGCAAATAATCGCACCAACTGTTGTCACCTTCTCACCAAGCTGCTTGGCGATGGTCTTGTAGCCCATTCCAGCCTTGTGTAGGTCTACAATCTTGTCCCTGACATCCTTGGAGAGCTCTTTGGTCTTGGCCATGGTGGAGAGTTTGGAATCTGATTGATTCATTGCTTCTGTGGACAGGTGTCTTTTATACAGGTAACAAACTGAAATTAGGAGCACTCCCTTTAAGAGTGTGCTCCTAATCTCAGCTCGTTACCTGTATAAAAGACACCTGGGAGCCAGAAATCTTTCTGATTGAGAGGGGGTCAAATACTTATTTCCCTCATTAAAATGCAAATCAATTTATAAAAAATTTTACATGTGTTTTTCTGGATTATTTTGTTGTTATTCTGTCTCTCACTGTTCAAATAAACCTACCATTAAAATTATAGACTGATCATTTCTTTGTCAGTGGGCAAACGTACAAAATCAGCAGGGGATCAAATACTTTTTTCCCTCACTGTATACAAAAGTATGTGGACACCCCTTCGAATTAGTGGATTCGGCTATTTCAGCCTCACCCGTTGCTGACAGGTGTATAAAATTGAGCACACAGTCATGCAATCGCCAAGACAAACATTGGCAGTAGAATGGCCTTACTGATGAGCTCATTGACTTTCAATGTGGCACATCATAGGATGCCACCTTTCCAACAAGTCAGTAGTAAAATGTCTGCCCTGCTACAGCTAAGTGCTGTTATTGTGAAGAGTAAACATCTAGAAGCAACAACTGCTCAGCTGTGAAGTGGTAGGCCACACAAGCTCACAGAATGGTACCGCCGAGTGCTGAAGCCCATAGCCTGTAAAAATCATCTGTCCTCAGTTGCAACACTCACTACCGAGTTCCCAACTGCCTCTGGAAGCAACATCAGCAGAAGTACTGTTCGTCGGATGCTTCATGAAATGGGTTTCCATGTCCGAGCTGCCACACACAAGCCTAAAATCCCCATGCGCAATGCCAAGCGTCTGCTGGAGTGGTGTAAAGCTCGCCACCATTGGACTCTGGAGCAGTGGAAACGCGTTCTCTGGAGTGAATTTTTGTTGTTGTTTTTTACCTTTATTTAACCAGGTAAGCCAGTTGAGAACAAGTTCTCATTTACAACTGCAACCTGGCCAAGATAAAGCAAAGCAGTGCGATAAAAACAACAACACAGAGTTACATATGGGGTAAACAAAACATAATGTCAAAAATACAAAAAAACAGGCTATTTACACAGACACACAACAAAGAACACGACCGCACTGCTATGCCATCTTGGAATTATAATGAATCACGCTTCACCATCTCGCAGTCCGACGGACTAATCTGGGTTTGGCGATGCCAGGAGAACGCTACCTGCCCCACTGCATAGTGCCAACTGTAAAGTTTGGTGGAAGAGGAATAATGATCTGGGGCTGTTTTCCATTGTTCGGGCTAGGCCCCTTAGTTCCAGTGAAGGGAAATCTTAACGCTACAGCATACAATTACATTCTAGACTAGTCTGTGCTTCCAACTTTGTGGCAACAGTTTGGGGAGGACCCTTTCCTGTTTCAGCATGACAATGCCCCCATGCACAAATCGAAGACCATACAGAAATGGTTTGTCAAGATCGGTGTGGAAGAACTTGACTGGCCTGTACAGAGCCCTGACCCCAACCCATCGAACACCTTTGGGATGAATTGGAATGCCGACTGCGAGCCAGGCCTAACCGCCCAACATCAGTGCCCGAGCTCATGCTCTTGTGGCTGAATGGAAGCAAGTCCCCGCAGCAATGTTCCAACATTTAGTGGAAAGCCTTCCCAGAAGAGTGGAGGCTGTTATAGCAGCAAAGGGGGGATCAGGTGAGGACGAGGATTATTTAAGATACTGTTTGAAGAGGTAGGGTTTCAGATGCTTACGAAAGATGGGCAGGGACTCTGCTGTCCTTGCTTCAGGGGGAAACAGGTTCCACCATTGGGGTACCAGGACAAGAACTTGGACTGGGCTGAGCGGGAGGGCCAAGAGATCTGATGTGGCAGAACGGAGTGCTCGGGTTGGCGTGTAGGTTTTGAGCATAGCCTGAAGGTAGGGAGGGGCAGTTCCTCTTGCTGTTCCGTAGGTAAGCACACACACACACACACTCAGACACAAACATACACACACACAGACACACACACACATGGATAGACACAGAAAATGGTGTTGGGTGCCGATGCCTTTGACAGAGTGTTGATTGGTTGAGAATGGTTGTTGCCTCTTGTAGGAGAGTTGAGTGTCTATTTTTAGATCAAGGGGTAGCTGGGTGAGAAAAACTGAAAACTGAGGAGGGATAGCTGGGTGAGAAAGACTGAAGACTGAAGAGGGGCAGCCGGGTGAGAAAGACTGAGGAGAGGTAGCTGGGTGAGAAAGACTGAGGAGAGGTAGCTGGGTGAGAAAGACTGAGAAGAGGTAGCTGGGTGAGAAAGACTGAGTAGGGGTGGTTGTGATTGTAAGGAATACTGCAGTCTTAAAGGAAGTTCCCCCTTACACACACCACACACACACACACAGACACACACACATAATTGCCCCTGTAATTCAGGGTAGTGTGTGTTCCATATTCCCGTACCCTCTCTCTTTCTTCTTCTCTCTCTCTCTCTCTCTCTCTCTCTCTCTCTCTCTCTCTCTCTCTCTCTCTCTCTCTCTATGTGCAAATGTCAGCACTCTCCCATTTATTTGCCATAGCCCAGAGCACTGGCCTGCACTCTCTGTTTACCTCTGTTTCCCCACAGCTATCCCTTTCTCCTCCTCTCATCACCCTCTCTGTCATTTTCCTTACCCTCCTCCCTCTCTCATCACCCTCTCTGTCATTTTCCTTACCCTCCTCCCTCTCTCTCATCACCTTCTATAATTTTACTTACCCTCCTCCCTCTCTCTCATCACCCTCTCAAATTGTCCTTACCCTCCTCCCTCTCTCTTATCACCCTCTCTAATTTTCCTTACCCTCCTCCCTCTCTCTTATCACCCTCTCTCGCATTCTCCTCATATCCCCTCTGTCTCAGCCATTTCTCTCTCATTCTACCCTCCTCCCTCTCTCTTATCACCATCTCTCTCGCATTCTCCTCATATCCCCTCTGTCTCAGCCATTTTTCCCTCATTCTACCCTCCTCCTCTCTGTCATCCCTTTGTCTTTTATTTATTCCCCCACCGTCTCTCTCTCTTACCCACTCCTGTTCTCCATCGGTGGTTAAAAATGGAAATATTTTCCTGGTGTCCAAGTGTTCTTAGTTGTAGTGTTATGGAGTTAGTTGAGTGCAGTGATTATAGTGCTACTCTTTAGCATTGTCATTTTCTAAGTCAGTCTATTTATAAAGATGTATTTTTATATCTTATACTGTAAGCTCGCCTGTCCATAGTAATCGCTTATACCATGAAACACCTTGTCTCAGGAAGTCTCTCTCTCTCTCTCTCTCTCTCTCTCTCTCTCTCTCTCTCTCTCTCTCTCTGAGCAGAATGATGACTCATGTGGCTCACACCTGCTCAAAAGTCATGGAACACAGCGGTTGCAGATGTGTGTGTGTGTCTGTCAGTCTGTCTATGTGTGCATGTCTGTATGTCAGTCTGTCTGTGTGTGTGTGGAGTGGGGGAGATTGTTTTGTCATCTCTATATATTGCCCCACTTTACTGATGATTTATCTTTCTCTCTCTCTCTCTCTCTCTCTCTCTGGTTCTCTCTCTCTCTCTTCTCTCTCTCTCTCTCTGTCTCTTCTCTCTCGTTCTCTTCATCCAGTGAGTGACAGCTGTTTTAGGAACCTGGCAGAGGACCGCAGTGGAATCAACCTAAAAGATCTGGTGCACGACCCCTCCCTGTAAGTCTTCCAACTTTCAACCCCTCAGCACAGTCTACATCCGACACTGGGACCATGCTGCAACAGACACACACACACACACACACACACACACACACACACACACACACACACACACACACACACACACACACACACACACACACACACACACACACACACACACACACACACACACCTTAGTGCTGTACCAGCAAACCTGGTCTGCTGTTGTTTGTTACCAGTAGTAGCATCGTGTATTCGTGTAGATGTGTCAGGGTGTGTTAGTGTAGATGTGTCAGGGTGTATTCGTGTAGATGTGTCAGGGTGTGTTAGTGTAGATGTGTCAGGGTGTATTCGTGTAGATGTGTCAGGGTGTATTCGTGTAGATGTGTCAGGGTGTATGCGTGTAGATGTGTCAGGGTGTATTAGTGTAGATGTGTCAGGGTGTATTAGTGTAGATGTGTCAGGGTGAATTAGTGTAGATGTGTCAGGGTGTATTAGTGTAGATGTGTCAGGGTGTATTAGTGTAGATGTGTCAGGGTGTATTAGTGTAGATGTGTCAGGGTGTATTAGTGTAGATGTGTCAGGGTGTATTAGTGTAGATGTGTCAGGGGGTATTAGTGTAGATGTGTCAGGGTGTAGATGTGTCAGGGTGTATTAGTGTAGATGTGTCAGGGTGTATTAGTGTAGATGTGTCAGGGTGTATTAGTGTAGATGTGTCAGATTGTATTCGTGTAGATGTGTCAGGGTGTATTAGTGTAGATGTGTCAGGGTGTATTAGTGTAGATGTGTCAGGGGGTATTAGTGTAGATGTGTCAGATTGTATTCGTGTAGATGTGTCAGGGTGTATTAGTGTAGATGTGTCAGATTGTATTCGTGTAGATGTGTCAGGGTGTATTAGTGTAGATGTGTCAGGGTGTATTAGTGTAGATGTGTCAGGGTGTAGATGTGTCAGGGTGTATTAGTGTAGATGTGTCAGGGTGTATTAGTGTAGATGTGTCAGGGTGTATTAGTGTAGATGTGTCAGGGTGTATTAGTGTAGATGTGTCATAGAGCCCATCCCCAGCCCAGTCTGTTATGTCCTGCAGTGTGTCATTTGGAAGCCCGTGCCATGTCTTGTCCGTCACGCTGCATTGGGACACGGTGATGGAGCTATCACTGACACCACTAGCTAACTAGACTGTCAACCAGGCTGTCCATGCATGCACCCAAACGCAAATGCACACACGCACACACACACACACACACACACACACAAACACAAAGACATCCATGGACATGCATGCAGACGCACACACACACTGGGATGTGTGCTCGATGTGTACAGTTCTTCCCTCCTGCTTGTTCTTGTGTGTGTGTCTGTCTGTTGTGTCTGTGTGTGTGTGTGTGTGTGTGTTGTGTGTGTAAGTGTTTGTGTGTGTGTATTTTCTCCTACGTGTGTGCTGCGTGCACACCTGTGTGTGTATGGACGTTCTGGCGCGTGTGTGTGTGTTGAAGGTTGACTGAAAATCCTCCTGGGGCTGCAGCCAACAGCGTCGCTCGCCGCCCTCGAGTGACTTGGGTTGTAACATCCTCTTTTCAATTTTACAAATTGTTACGGCTAAAAATAGCGGCAGTATAAATCAGATGGGTGACAGTGCGCTCATTTCACCCACAGAGCAGCAGTCACTGGAAGGAGACAGAGAGACTGGATCACCGGTTGTGCTCTACATTAGCATGCTAGGCTAAGCTAGCTAATGCTAGACTGTGAAAGTTGCTGTGCTAGCCTGTGCTAGCCTGTTTTAGCCAGTGTTAGCATTTTTGCTGTGCTAGCCTTAATTAGCCCCTGCTAGCCATGCCATACATGTGTTATAGTGCAAATGATCTGCTGTGCATGGACTTGTCAAAAGGTGATGGTATCCCAGGTTGAGGCAAATAACGTGTTGGAGGGGGATTAGATAGTTCCGAGAGAAAGAGAGGGCTTTTGGCCTTGATATCATTTGACCCTTTTTTATACTTCTGAGTCTGAGCCAAGGTGAGCTGTACAGAGCTGGCCTGGTTACGCCTCTACCATAGTTGCTGTAGCTGTGCTGGAAAGGACAACATGAAAGACAAATGCCAGCCAGCTCAGTACAGATTAGGTCTGCAGTATGGGGTATGTAGAGGAGGGGAGAATGAGGTAAATTGAGCCACCCTTGTTTCTAGGAAACCATACACAAAACGTATAATTTGGCCAAATATTTAGGAACAGGTCATAATTTCATTGTCTGAGAAGGAAGAATCCACATGTAAAAAGTGGTCCAAAAAAGTGAGGTCCCAAAACAACTGATTTTCACCAAGTCAAATGAATTTATTGTTAGAGGATTGGGTCTCTATACGCTTCAATATGAGATCATAAACCTAGCATGAAAGTTCATCCTTGTAGCTGTGTGGACTAATATGTGACCGACCGCCTTGATTCGGTCTTATGTAGCAACATTTGAAATTGTGTTTTTTACATTGGATAAAAGCGGAGACACAGAGCTACAAAATGCTATATCATACACTGCATTTAAGGGAACAATGGGAATGTAATTCTGCTTTGAAAGTTGATAAACTTGTAATCTCACTTTTGAGAAAATGGCCTTTGAATGTTTTGGTACCTACTGAAGAGCTCTTCTTTGTCTACACCCATTCAGCATCGTTCACACCCTCTTAAGCTTTAGCCCCACCCATCTCGTTTCGCTCTCGGAGAGTTCAGAGCACACACTTGATGCTCTGGCCAATGAATAGGATTGATCCGAGCGTTCTGACCTCACAACGGCAGTCAAGTACACAAGCTAACTGGCTAACATTGGCTAGCTTGCTAGCTACTTCCAGATACAAAAGCTCTGCTAGGGCGAGTAAAATGGTAATTTAATGAGAACACCCCACTGACCATTTTACTCGCCCTAGCAGAGCTGATTAGGCTGTTTTCATGTTATCCAGAGTGTTGGTGACTGTAACTGTGCTGCTGGCAACAATTTAAATACGCTTTTTTGCCGACGTTTACTGACACCGGCTATATTCCACTGGTGTTGTGCGTTAGTAAATTCATCAGTTATTCTGCGCTCTGGCATACTCAGACTGAATTTACGAACACACACAAAATGGTTACTTGCATAGTGGAGTATTTTGTTAAGACATATAGCTAACTAGCTAAATAATGAACCATAATCCCAACTCATTACGTTACTACCCTACATGAATCTGCAGGTAGCTAACCAACCAGGTTCAATGTTAGCTAGCTAACAGTAGGTTCTAACTAGCCAAGCAATTGGCTCTGAGGTACGAATAATAAGATCATGCACGGGTGTTGTGTATTCGTAAATTCATCAGTTATTCTGCGCTCTGGCATACTCAGACTGAATTTACAAACGCACCCGAAATGGTTACTTGCATAGTGGAGTATTTTGTTAAAACATGTAGCTAGCTAGGTAAACAATTAACCATAATCCCAACTCATTATGTTACTACCCTGCATGAATCTGCAGGTAGCTAACCAACCAGGTTCAATGTTAGCTAGCTAACAGTAGGTTCTAACTAGCCAAGCAATTGGCTCTGAGGTACGAATAATAAGATCATGCACGGGTGTTGTGTATTCGTAAATTCATCAGTTATTCTGCGCTCTGGCATACTCAGACTGAATTTACAAACGCACCCGAAATGGTTACTTGCATAGTGGAGTATTTTGTTAAAACATGTAGCTAGCTAGGTAAACAATTAACCATAATCCCAACTCATTATGTTACTACCCTGCATGAATCTGCAGGTAGCTAACCAACCAGGTTCAATGTTAGCTAGCTAACATTAGGCTCTAACTAGCCAAGCAAATGATTCTGTGATACGAATAATAAGATCATACACATAACGTTAGCTAGCTAGCCAGCCAGCTAATGTTAGCTAGCGAGTTAAACAATGAACCATAATCCCAACTCATGACTTTACTACCCTGCATGAATCTGCAGGTAGCTAACCAACCAGGTTCAATGTTAGTAAGCAAATGGCTCTGAGATACGAATAATAAGATCATACACATAACGTTAGCTAGCAAGCCAGTACACTTTAACTTGAAATTAAACCACTTTCTGTCAAAATTAGAAACGTGTAATATATGACAATGTAGCTAGCTAGACTATCTTACCTGAATACATCATGCATGATGGACGCGTCTCCCTGTCACGGATGCCATGGTTGCCCTTAGTTTTAAGATGTAATCTTGAGACAGTTGTTTTCTCCATCTCTTTAGCTATCATACTCTAATTCCACTGATTTCAAAACTCGATCCTCCAGAAAGTGGAGAGCAACACTTATGCAGCTCCACTACACAATACATTAAAAGAAAGCTGCGTTAGACAGGATTACCTACACATACTGACCAGCTCAAATAGACAGAAGCGTGCTATTTGGCAGACCAATCCGAACTCCTCTCTCGGCATGTCCAGCCCACTCATTATCTCAGCCAATCATGGCTAGAGGGAAGGTTTATGTATTTTTCTGTGGCTTAACTAACTAGGCTCGTAATTTAACAATTGTATACATATTTACAGATGTCATACAAGTTTGTTATTAAGGCACATGAAAGTTCACATGTTCCAGAAGGCATTTCTGCCAGAAAACGCGTTTTGATCAAAACGAGTCACATATAGTCAAAATGTTTGCCTTGGGGTAAGTTGAGCCAATGGTTTAGCCAATGGCAAGTTGAGCAAATGTAAGTGTTTTCTTCCCAGGCGTAATGTAAGGTGTTTGTTAGGTGTTACAACGCTGTTTAAAAGTGTTAAAATGATCAAAAAGCGATTTGTAATTGTGTTTAATTGTGTTTGGGAAACAAAGATATACATGGTTTTAAAAGGGTAGTGGTAATATTTCATTCAGAACAGAAATTTGTACCCTGTCCTGCAGCTCGACTTACCCCATACCTGGGGAAGTTGTGCCAAGAGACCACTTTTTTTGGACAAAACTGTAATGTTTAGATTAATTCTAATTATGTCCAGGGATACACAACATCCTGAAATATATGTAGATATCTTTGTTAGAAAGAATACTATATTTCCCTTGATGGAGTGATGCTGAATGTAAAAAATTGATCAACTTACCCCACTCTCCCCTATGTGTCCTAGATATGGTTGGGTTGGGTTGTTCTTGAGTGTACCTCTGTCTGAGTTAGTCTAGGTGGGGGAGTGTGTGTATTTTAGCTAGTGTTCAGTGTGAGTGTTACAGTGAGTGTAGCACTGGGGGTGTAGCCCCTTACAGAGCACTCAGAGCACTCAGCACTGGCTGGTGGTGGGGGTTGTGTGTTTGGGAAGCAAGGAGAGTCCCCTCAAACACACACACACCCCTCTCACTGCTGACATGTTGAAAGGAATTCTCGGCCCTTGAGAGCTTCCCTACATCACTACTATCACTGTTCTGTAGTAGTTATGGTAGTGATAATGGTGTGTGTGTGTGTGTGTGCGTGTGTGTTTGTGAAGGAGAGCCCTGTACAAAGGCCATGCATTATTAATGACACCACAACAGCAGATGGGCCTCATCATAGAGCTGGCCCACAACTTTACAGACCTGCACAGCTGGGTCGCAGATGTGTGTGTGTGTGGGGGGGCAGGGGTAAGGGGGTATTGATTTGGGGGTTGTGTCTTTATCTGTCTTCTGGATCTCAGGTACCTACAGTACATAATCTAGGCCTATTTCTTCCTCTTTCTGTCTTCTGTCTTTCTGTCATTCTGTCGTTGTTTATCCCCCCTCTCCGTCTCATTCATGTCATTCTGTCGTTGTTTCTCCCCTCTCTGTCTCGTTCATGTCATTCTGTCGTTGTTTCTCCCCTCTCTGTCTCGTTCATGTCATTCTGTCGTTGTTTCTGCCCCTCTCTGTCTCGTTCATGTCATTCTGTCGTTGTTTCTGCCCCTCTCTGTCTCGTTCATGTCATTCTGTCGTTGTTTCTCTCCCCTCTCTGTCTCGTTCATGTCATTCTGTCGTTGTTTCTGCCCTCTCTGTCTCGCTCATGTCATTCTGTCGTTGTTTCTCCCCTCTCCGTCTCGTTCATGTCATTGTTTCTCTATGCATCTCTCTGGCAGTTTCTTCTCCTATTCTCTCTCCCCCTTCCTTTTAATTTTGTATTACCCTATCCTACCCGTTAACCATTCGGAATGAATGCCTAAACTTAATGTGTTAACCCTATCCAAATTCTTTAACCCTAAACTTCGAAAAAATTTATGTTTACCCTATTTTTGGTAATAGTGAAGGAGTAGCTAGCTAGCTACTACAGAGTCCAAGGACTGCAGTGGCTTAGCTCAAACTCAATCTTACTGAATTCTACTACGGAATAGCCAGAGACAGCGAGACACATTGATGAGACTGCGCTTCTTGCCTGCCTCCGGACTTTCTCTCCCTGCTTGACCACCTCCCTCAGATGACCAGTCAAGCCATGAACTTTCTAATGACGGTCCATCTCATGATGTTGTGATGTTTCTAAATTACTTGTCTTTTTTTTGTGTGCTTTGAAGCGCTTTGAGGTGCTTTGAAAAGCGGCAAACAGTGCCTTGCAAAAGTATTCAACCCCCTTGGCGTTTTTCCTATTTTGTTGCATTACAACCTGCAAACTAAATGGATTTTTATTTGGATTTAATGTAATGGACATACACAAAATAGTCCAAATTGGTGAAGTGAAATGAAAAAAATAACTTGTTTCAAAAAATTATACAAAATAAATAACAGAAAAATGGGACATGCATATGTATTCACCCCCTTTGCTATGAAGCCCCTAGATAAGATATGGTGCAACCAATTTCCTTCAGAAGTCACATAATTAGTTAAATAAAGTCCACCTGTGTGCAATCTAAGTGTCACATGATCTCAGTATATATACACCTGTTCTGAAAGGCCCCAGAGTCTGCAACACCACTAAGCAAGGGGCACCACCAAGCAAGCGGCACCATGAAGACCAAGGAGCTCTCCAAACAGGTCAGGGACAAAGTTGTGGAGAAGTACAGATCAGGGTTCGGTTATAAAAAAATATCTGAAACTTTGAATATCCCACAGAGCACCATTAAATCCATTATTAAAAAATTGAAAGAATATGGCACCACAACAAACCTGCCAAGAGAGGGCCGCCCACCAAAACTCACAGACCAGGCAAGGAGGGCATTAATCAGAAAGGCAACAAAGAGACCAAATATAACCCTGAAGAAGCTGCAAAGCTCCATAGCGGAGATTGGAGTATCTGTCCATAGGACCACTTTAAGCCGTACACGCCACAGAGCTGGGCTTTATGGAAGAGTGGCCAGAAAAAATCCATTGTTTAAAGAAAGAAAGAACTAAACACGTTTGCCAAAATGCATGTGGGAGACTCCCCAAACATATGGAAGAATGTACTCTGGTCAGATAAGACTAAAATGTAGCTTTTTGGCCATCAAGGAAAACGCTATGTCTGGCGCAAACCCAACACATTTACATAATTTAGCAGACGCTCTAATCCAGAGCTACTTACAGTTATTTTATATACTGGCCCCCCGTGGGAATCAAACCCACAACCCTGGCGTTGCAAACGCCATACTCTACCAACTGAGCTACATCCCTGCCGGCCATTCCCTCCCCTACCCTGGGCCAATTGTGCGCCGCCCCATGGGTCTCCCGGTCGCGGCCAGCTACGACAGACCCTGGATTTGAACCAGGATCTCTAGGGGCACAGTTAGCACTGCGATGCAGTGCCTTAGACCACTGCACCACTCGGGAGTTCCCGAGTTCAACACCTCTCATCACCCCAAGAACACCATCCCCACAGTGAAGCATGGTGGTGGCAGCATCATGCTGTGGCTATGTTTTTCATCGGCAGTGACTGGTCAGAATTGAAGTAATGATGGATGGCGCTAAATACAGGGAAATTCTTGAGGGAAACCTGTTTCAGTTTTCCAGAGATTTGAGATTGGGACGGAGGTTCACCGTAAAGCAGGACAATGACCCTAAGCATACTGCTAAAGCAACACTCGACTGGTTTAAGGGGAAACATTTCAATGTCTTGGAATGGCCTAGTCAAAGCCCAGACCTCAATCCAATTGAGAATCTGTGGTATGACTTAAAGATTGCTGTACACCAGCAGAACCCAATCCAACTTGAAGGAGCTGGAGCAGTTTTGCCTTGAAGAATTGGCAAAAATCCCAGTGGCTAGATGTGCCAAGCTTATAGAGACATACCCCAAGAAACTTGCAGCTGTAATTGCTGCAAAAGGTGGCTCTAAAAAGTATTGACTTTGGGGGGGTGAATATTTATTCCTGCTCAAGTTTCAGTTTTTTTGTATTATTTCTTGTTTGTTTGACAATAAAAAATATTTTGCATCTTCAAAATGGTAGGCATGTTGTGTAAATCAAATGATACAACCCCACCCCCCCAAAAAATCAATTTTAATTCCAGGTTGTAAGGCAACAAAATAGGAAAAATGCCAAGGGGGGTGAAAACTTTCGCAAGCCACTGTAAAAGTTCAATAAATTATTACTATTATTATCCCATGACTCTGGATCCGAAGGTCACGTGTTCAATCTCAGTGGTAGACACTCATCTTTTTATATCTACAGTTGAAGTCGGAAGTTTACATACACCTTAGCCAAATACATTTAAACTCAGTTTTTCACAATTCCTGACATTTAATCCAAGTAAAAATTCCCTGTTTTAGGTCAGTTAGGATCACCACTTAATTTTAAGAATGTGAAATGTCAGAATAATAGTAGAGAGAATTATTTATTTCAGCTTTTATTTATTTCATCACATTCCCAGTGGGTCAGAAGTTTACAAACACTCAATTAGTATTTGGTAGCATTGCTTTTAAATTGTTTAACTTGGGTCAAACGTTTCGGGTAGCCTTCCACAAGCTTCCCACAATAAGTTGGGTAAATTCTGGCCCATTCCTCCTGACAGAGCTGGTGTAACTGAGTCAGGTTTGTAGGCCTCCTTGCTCTCACACGCTTTTTCAGTTCTGCCCACAAATGTTCTATAGGATTGAGGTCTGGGCTTTGTGATGGCCACTCCAATACCTTGCCATTTTGCCGCAACTTTGGAAGTATGCTTGGGGTCATTGTCCATTTGGAAGACCCATTTGCGACCAAGCTTTAACTTCCTGACTGATGTCTTGAGATGTTGCTTCAATATATCCACATAATTTTCCATCCTCATGATGCCATCTATTTTGGGAAGTGCACCAGTCACTCCTGCAGCAAAGCACCCCAACAGCATGATGCTGCCACCCCCGTGCCTCACGGTTGGGATGGTGTTCTTCGGCTTGCAAGTAAACCCCTTTTTCCTCCAAACATAACGATGGTCATTATGGCCAAAATGTTCTATTTTTGTTTCATCAGACCAGAGGACATTTCTTCAAAAGTACGTTCTTTGGCTTTTTTATGGCGGTTTTGGAGCAGTGGCTTCTTCCTTGCTGAGCGGCCTTTCAGGTAATGTCGATATAGGACTTGTTTTACTGTAGATATAGATACTTTTGTACCTGTTTCTTCCAGCATCTTCACAAGGTCCTTTGCTGTTGTTCTGGGATTGATTTGCACTTTTCGTACCGAAGTATGTTCATTTCTAGGAGACAGAATGCGTCTCCTTCCTGAGCGGTATGACGGCTGCATGGTCCCATGGTGTTTATACTTGCGTACTATTGTTTGTACAGATGAATGTGGTACCTTCAGGTGTTTGGAAATTGCTCCCAAGGATGAACCAGACTTGTGGAGGTCTACAATTTTTTTTCTGAGGTCTTAGCTGATATCTTTTGATTTTCCCATGATGTCAAGCAAAGAGGCACTGAGTTTGAAGGTAGGCCTTGAAATACATCCACAGGTACACCTCCAATTTACTCAAATGATGTCAATTAGCCTATCAGAAGCTTCTAAAGCCATGACATCACTTTCTGGAATTTTCCAAGCTGTTTAAAGGCACAGTCAACTTAGTGTATGTAAACTTCTGACCCACTGGAATTGTGATACGGTGAAAAGTGAAATAATCTGTCTGTAAACAGTTGTTGGAAAAATTATGCAAAGTAGATGACCTAACCGACTTGCCAAAACTATAGTTTGTTAACAATACATTTGTGGAGTCGTTGAAAAACGAGTTTTAATGACTCCAACCTAAGTGTATGTAAACTTCCGACTTCAACTGTATATTTTTTACCCTATCCCAAACCTTAACCCTTAACTTAACCATTCGGAATGAATGCCTGAACTTTATGTTTTAACCCTGTCCAAAACCTTAAACCTTAACTTCGAAATGTTAAGTTTAGATCAACTTCAAAATTTGACGTTTGGAGAAACGTTGATAACCGTCAGAATCTGAAGTCAAATTGGTAAAACCGTGAGATCTTGTTGCGCATCTATAAGGAAGTCCGCTATGCATCAATACACACACTCTGCTCTGGAAAACACATGTCCCCAAAGACTGGTACACACACACACACATACTGTATACCAGTACGCAACAACACAAGCACCCACACATACACTTGTATGCAACAACACACACACACACACTTCAGAGACAAAGCAGAGACACGGTATTCCGAAACAATGCAACGAAGCAAACACACACTCACGATAAGCCATGCATGCGGCAGCCAGAGGCTTCAGATAGAAGGGGTTGCCAAGGAAACGGGTGGTGGGAAGGAACCCTTGTTATTTGTGTTCAGCATATTTTCATTTGGACTGAAACAGAGGGAGAGGGAAAAAACCTATGGAGAAGTGATTTGTCCTGACAGGTCCTTTACTTTCCCGGGGTGAAACACACTGTCTAAAAAGCACCAGTACACACACACACACACACACACACACACACACACACACACACACACACACACACACGCACCGTACACACCTCATCGCTGAGAGTAAATCCTTCACACTCCCGTGTGTGTGTGTGTGTGTGTGTGTGTGTGTGTGTGTGTGTGTGGTGTGTGTGTGTGTGTGTGTGTGTTTGTGTGTGTGGAGCTGTTTTACTTTCAGCCTGACGCTTTCTCCTTTTGCTGCAATACCGGAGCTGGCCACCGGAGAGCGCCATGGACACTGCTAAATAGCAGACTCTCCTTGTCTGTGAGATTCTCCCTAGTGGGCCATCCTGAGGAAAGCCTGTCAGGAGATTTTAATTTACCGGACGTTTGAGAAATGTAATGGACATCCATATGTATTCAGATCCAACCTGGTGCAGCCAGCGCCATCAATAAACGAGAGATATTGGCCAAATGAGCCACATTTACATGTCCTTAAAAACAGCCTATAACCCTTCACCTCTCCATAGAGAGTCCATAGGGGAGTTGCAGTGATGGGACAAGACTGTAACTACCAATTGGATATCACGAAATTGGGGAGAAAAAGTGGTAAAAGTACAAAAATATATATTTTTAAAAAATACTGCCTATAGCAATTTACTCAAACGCTATTCCTTTTGTTTCAATGTGAAAACTTTATAGCCTATTTTTGGGGGGTTGGGGTGGGGTTAAGGCTACTTTCCTAAAACAATAATTGTCCACCTCAAGGTTCAGCTGTCAGAGATTTGAGCACTTAATGTATCAGGGCATTGCATGCAAAGGCCTATAGGCTATGTGTCCACTGTATGATATATTTTAATAACTATATATACAGTGTATATAGCCTATATAAAGGAAGAGAAGCTTAGGCTTAACCCAAGAGAGACAGAGATATGCCGGTGACATGCTACGACACCGACATTGATTTCTTTATGTCAGATGGCTACTACTGCTATACAGATATACTGTAGACGTACAGAAGGAGGGTAATTCGTAGAATATTTTGTATAAAGATAAGCATTATACTGTTAGATTATAGGAGTAACTCTGGTAGGCCTGAAACAGTCTGCCTCACCTGAAGTTCAACTGTTGGAGTCGGTTGGAGCGCCTGGGTGCACTGCCTTCATATCATAGACCTGCAGTAGGTAAAGCTTAATTATAGCTACACCATACCAAACCTTCACAAACATTTCTAAACTTTTTTAAGGTAATATCAAAAGTAAGTAAAGCCATTGTTTTATAGGGAAAATATGAGCAGAAGAGCAAATGTTAACCAGGGAAATATACACTACCCTCCCCTATTTTGGACCACCCCTCCCCCCGTACATTTTGATCTGTCCCTTGTATTGTGGATGATCATACTTTCTCTCTCCATCTATCTATCTCTCTCCCCTCTCCCCCTCTCTCCCCTCTCCCCCTCTCTCTCTCTCTCTCTCTCTCTCTCTCTCTCTCTCTCTCTCTCTCTCTCTCTCTCTCTCTCTCTCTCTCTCTCTCTCTCTCTCTCTCGCTCTCTCTCTCCCTCTTAGGCCTGCTTGGGAAAAATAGCTCTTGGGTTGTGTATCTGGAGGCTTGAGCCTAGTGACTGTTTTGAAGACTGAGTACTATACTGAAGTACAGTTAGAAACACACTTTAGGTTTCTAGTTTCACATCTGAATTGGGAGGGACTGTGTCCTGATGTTCTGTGTTTCTCTCTCTCTATCTCTCTCTCTTAGGCTTGGGGGCTCTATTTCAGCCTATAAGATCGTGCCAGATGAAATCGACGAGATCAAGGTAAGATGATCCTCGAATTTCTACCTGTTTGTCTGTCAACTGACCTGGGTTCAAATAGTATTTAAAATAAAATACTTTGTGCCGGACAACCTCAATGAAGCAAGGCTTAAGTATTTTAAATATTTCAAGTACTTTTTGACCCCATGACCCTCTTAGTTAGAATCGTCACCCCTATGACCCTCTTAGTTAGAATCGTGTTGAATTGTTAGATATTACTGCACTGCTGGAGCTAGGAACACAAGCAATAACATCTGCTAAATATGTGTGTGCGACCAATACAATTTGATTTGATTAGTCTAGTGTCTAATAGTAGGAGTGCAGATCTAAGATCATGTTGCTCCGTGTCCATATAATCTTAATCATTATAATCTAAAAGGAAAAACTGATCCTAGATCAGTACTCCTACTCTGAGACAAATTATTATTCTTAGTAAGAATATCACTCCTATGATCCTCTTAGTTAGAATCATCACCCCTATGACCCTCTTAGTTAGAATCATCACCCCTATGACCCTCTTAGTTAGAATCATCACCCCTATGACCCTCTTAGTTAGAATCATCACCCCTATGACCCTCTTAGTTAGAATCATCACCCCTATGACCCTCTTAGTTAGAATCATCACCCCTATGACCCTCTTAGTTAGAATCATCACCCCATGACCTCTTAGTTAGAATCATCACCCCTATGACCCTCTTAGTTAGAATCATCACCCCATGACCTCTTAGTTAGAATCATCACCCCTATGACCCTCTTAGTTAGAATCATCACCCCTATGACCTCTTAGTTAGAATCATCACCCCTATGACCTCTTAGTTAGAATCATCACTCCTATGACCCTCTTAGTTAGAATCATCACCCCTATGAACCTCTTAGTTAGAATCATCACCCCCATGACCTCTTAGTTAGAATCATCACCCCCATGACCTCTTAGTTAGAATCATCACCCCCATGACCCTCTTAGTTAGAATCATCACCCCCATGACCCTCTTAGTTAGAATCATCACCCCCATGACCTCTTAGTTAGAATCATCACCCCATGACCCTCTTAGTTAGAATCATCACCCCTATGACCCTCTTAGTTAGAATCATCACCCCTATGACTCTCTTAGTTAGAATCATCACCCCTATGACCCTCTTAGTTAGAATCATCACCCCTATGACCCTCTTAGTTAGAATCATCACCCCTATGACCCTCTTAGTTAGAATCATCACCCCTATGAACCTCTTAGTTAGAATCATCACCCCCATGACCCTCTTAGTTAGAATCATCACCCCCATGACCCTCTTAGTTAGAATCATCACCCCTATGACCCTCTTAGTTAGAATCATCACCCCTATGACCCTCTTAGTTAGAATCATCACCCCCATGACCTCTTAGTTAGAATCATCACCCCTATGACCCTCTTAGTTAGAATCATCACCCCCATGACCTCTTAGTTAGAATCATCACCCCTATGACCCTCTTAATTAGAATCATCACCCCCATGACCTCTTAGTTAGAATCATCACCCTCATGACCCTCTTAGTTAGAATCATCACCCCTATGACCCTCTTAGTTAGAATCATCACCCCCATGACCTCTTAGTTAGAATCATCACCCCTATGACCCTCTTAATTAGAATCATCACCCCCATGACCTCTTAGTTAGAATCATCACCCTCATGACCCTCTTAGTTAAAATCATCACCCCCATGACCTCTTATTTAGAATCATCACCCCCATGACCCTCTTAGTTAGAATCATCACCCCTATGACCCTCTTAGTTAGAATCATCACCCCTATGACCCTCTTAGTTAGAATCATCACCCCCATGACCTCTTAGTTAGAATCATCACCCCTATGACCCTCTTAGTTAGAATCATCACCCCTATGATCTCTTAATTAGAATCATCTCCCCCATGACCCTCTTAGTTAGAATCATCACCCCCATGACCTCTTAATTAGAACCATCACCCCCTTGACCTCTTAGTTAGAATCATCACCCCTATGACCCTCTTAGTTAGAATCATCACCCCCATGACCTCTTAGTTAGAATCATCACCCCTATGACCTCTTAGTTAGAATCATCACCCCTATGACCCTCTTAGTTAGAATCATCACCCCCATGACCTCTTAGTTAGAATCATCACCCCCATGACCCTCTTAGTTAGAATCATCACCCCTATGACCCTCTTAGTTAGAATCATCACCCCCATGACCTCTTAGTTAGAATCATCACCCCTATGACCCTCTTAGTTAGAATCATCACCCCTATGACCCTCTTAGTTAGAATCATCACCCCTATGACCTCTTAGCAGTGACCTTCTTTATATCACATCATCTCCATCCATGCCAATGAGACTTATGTCACATTATGAGGTATACTTAGGAGCCTATCAGATCACGTGTCTCAGTCTGTCTGTCTGTCTCTATCTCATCAGGAGACACTGATGGACTGGTGTGATGAGAAAGAACTCAATCTCATCTTGACAACCGGGGGGACAGGCTTCGCTCCTCGCGATGTCACACCTGAGGTAAGGGTGTGTGTGTGTGCACCTCAGAGGAGGCTGGTGGGAAGAGCTATAGGAGGATGGGCTCATTGTAAAGGCTGGAATGGAGTAAATGGAACGGAGTCAAACACATAAAACATTTGGAAACCACATGTTTGACTCCATTCCATTAATGCCATTCCAGCCATTACAATGAGCCTGTCCTCCCTCCTATAATTCCTTCCACCAGCCTCCTCTGGTGCACCTGTCTGTCTGTCAAGGCGGCTGTATTTATTGCTATAGCCCTATACATTTTAGCCTGTTGTGTTAACCAGACACAGGTTTTGTTTAATCTGTCTACTGTCTCTTATCTGCACCAGCTCCCCTTGTCTCGAATGCAACTGTAACTTGCAGATGGGGGGTATGAAGGTGCCTCCATAGATGATTAACATACATACACACACATACACACATCCGGCAGATAGAGCATGTGGCTCTGAGAAGTACCACTGGAGTCCCTTTATACATTACCACTGGAGTCCCTTTATACATTACCACTGGAGTCCCTTTATACATTACCACTGGAGTCCCTTTATACATTACCACTGGAGTCCCTTCATACATTACCACTGGAGTCCCTTTATACATTACCACTGGAGTCCCTTTATACATTACCACTGGAGCCCTTTATACATTACCACTGGAGTCCCTTTATACATTACCACTGGAGTCCCTTTATATAATACCACTGGAGTCCCTTCATACATTACCACAGGGACACTTGTGGGTGGGTTGGAGAAACATACAGTACTTAGTAATTTGGTATAAGATAGCAGTGTGTGTGGGGGGGATTCCTGTCTAATGATGAAGGATGTATTTATACACATCTTCTCTGATGATGATCCCACTCACTGTCCGTGTCAGGGGATCTTTCTCTCTCTCCCTCTCTCTCCCTCTCTCTCTTTCTCTCTCTATCTCCTCCTCCATTGAGATATGCTTCCCTCACACTTCTATTCCCCTCCTTTCTCACCCTCCCTCTCTCTCTTTCCTTCACCACCCCATTTCTCCCCTCCCTCTTTCTTTCCCTCGCTTCCTTTCTCCCAATATATCTCTCCCCCTTCTTTGCTCACCCTCTCTCCCCCGTACACCATCCTCTACCCCCCCCCCTCTCATCCACCCTCCCTGTCTCCCCTTCCCCCATCCTCCCCCACGCTCCTTCTCTCTCATCCACCCTCCCTGTCTACCCTTCCCCCATTCTCCCCCACTCTCCTTCTCTCGCTCTCATCTTATTCCTCCCTCTCCCTCTCTCCTGAGTCCTCATCAGTGGCTGGTACTCTTTGAAGTTCTCTTCTCCTCTCTTTCTCTTCTCTTCTCTTCTCTTCTCTTCTCTTCTCTTCTCTTCTCTTCTCTTCTCTTCTCTTCTCTTCTCTTCTCTTCTCTTCTCTTCTCTTCTCTTCTCTTCTCTTCTCTTCTCTCTCACCAATGGGCTGTTTGAAGTGTCACTCAACCCTAAGGCACAGAACACACAGTGGGAGGGAGGGAGGGAGGGAGACTACAGGAACGCAGTCAGTCGAGTGGGGTATCTGTGGCATCAAACATACATACAGGCACACACACAACCATGGAAACTGATACACACTTACATGCAAACAAACAATTCCTCTCACAAACACACACACACACACTCATTGAGGTATTTGAGTGGCATTCAATACACTCTTAGAATAAAGGGTTCTAAAAGAGTTGTTTTGTTGTCCCCATAGGAGAACCCTTTTTGGTTCCAGGTAGAACCATGTTTGGTTCCAAGTAGGACCCTTTTGAGTTCCATGTAGAACTCTCTGTGGAAAGGGTTCTACATGGAACCCAAAAGGGTTCTACCTGGAACCAAAAAGGGTTCTTCAAAGGGTTCTCCTATGGGGACAGCCGAAGAACCCTTTTAGGTTCAAGATAGCACCTTTTTTTCTAAGAGTGGTTAGTGCCAATGGTGAGTGATTTGACCCAGAATGCTTTGTGTTCTTCAGGCCTCTACAGATGTAGGATCTTAATTTGAGCCAGTTTGCTACACCAGGAAAATAATCCTTCAGCAACAGAATAAGTGAATTATTTTGTAGATTATAATTAATGGACATTTTTGTAAGGGTTGATACATTTTTAGTTAGGGCAAATTAAGTCTGAAATGTCAAACTGGAAATTACAAACTTTAGAAGTAATTACAAACTTTAGAAGTAAAATACACTACAAGATTGCGTTTTCCGCTGTGAAGGAAAATACTCAGCAACAAAATAGTGATCAAATTAAGATCCTACATCTGTAGTGTGACACCATGCCATGATACAGTACTTCTCATCTCTCTGTCTTCCAGTGTGGAAAGCAATGTGATTGTATTGTGGATGATCATACTTTCTCTCTCCATCTCTCTCCCCTCTCCCCCTCTCTCCCCTCTCCCCCTCTCTCTCTCTCTCTCTCTCTCTCTCTCTCTCTCTCTCTCTCTCTCTCTCTCTCTCTCTCTCTCTCTCTCTCGCGGTCTCTGTTAATCTTTCTCTCTGTCTCTCTGTCTCTCTGTCTGTCTCTATGTCTCTCTTGCTCTCTGTTTCTCTCTGTCTCTCTCTGTCTCCGTCAGGCCACTAAAGAGGTGATAGAGCGGGAGGCTCCAGGGATGTCTCTGGCCATGCTGATGGGTTCTCTCAATGTCACACCACTAGGCATGCTCTCCAGGTGAGAGACACACACACACTTACATGCGTACAGTACACACACACACACCACTCCCCCAGTGTCAGGTCTGGAGCGTGAAGTCACGAGCTCTGCTGGTCGGCTAGTGCGTAGCAACCTAGCGGTGCCAAAAAAATGCCCTAGAAAGCCTATGTAAATTACGATCGCCAGAACGGCTCTAAAATTACTTTATTATGATTAGTTCGCTACAAATCGAGATATTTAGTTAAATAGTGATCCATTCTGACTACTACATTTGTCGTCACACAGGACCACGTGCTGACACAGACCAATCACGGGCCCGCAGGCTACGAGGGGGCTCCCGCCTTCCTGCCATAGTCTTTAAGGTTGACTTTCTCAGATAGGATGAAAATGACTACATCGACCATGAGCCTTTGCTAGTTACGGCCACTTTCACCATGATTGTTAGCAATTTTTTTGGGTGCCATTCAGCCCCATTTAGCAATATGATGCACTTCAAATTCAAATACTTCTGGCTTCATGCGCCATTCAGGAGTTTTCCATTGGAATACGTGGATGACGTCGGCACTATCACTATTTCCTGGTTTTATGTCTATGACACACACATACACACACACAAAAACATGCATAATGAACACGCACACACACACACACACTAACATGCATACTGTACTAACACAC
Organism: Coregonus clupeaformis; assembly: GCF_020615455.1. NCBI lineage: Eukaryota > Metazoa > Chordata > Actinopteri > Salmoniformes > Salmonidae > Coregonus > Coregonus clupeaformis. Next base: position 4,748,214 of record NC_059224.1, on the reverse strand, counting down.
TCATACAGATACACACACACACACACATGAATGTATACTGCGTACACACTCTCATTAATGCACACACACTTGTCATACTGTGAAACTCTAATACACACTCTTTTCTCTTGTGTGTGTGCAGACCTGTGTGTGGCATCCGCGGCAAGACGCTTATCATCAATTTACCAGGGAGCAAGAAGGGTTCACAGGTAACGTTACCACCTGTTAAACAGGACCACTTTAAAGGGTCAGACACAATGAGAAATCTGACTGGTACTTAGCACCTCTGCAGTTAACTTTTGTATTGTTCACATAGAACAGTTTTACCTCCGATTTGCACTCCAGGCCACAAGGTGGCAGTAGCTTGTTTGACTTGTGCCTGCTGTAGCTAATGTAAGCTAACTAGAGAGCTGCACTAATGTTTGTAGTACTAACCAGATGGCCACAACTAGATAATGGCCGCAACATTATAATTAAATCACAATGGATTTGTTTTTTGAATGAAGCTGTCAAGAGTTGGTGGAGTAGCTAGCTATGTTGTGCTAAATGGTGTCATAACCAAGCTAACTGGCACTGGCAGTATGTGTTAATTGAGAGTGAAGTAAATGATTTCTTCATCATCTTGCTAGGTAGCTAGCTTGGTAAAGCATTTAGTGTTGTGTGCATTGTGCTTCACTTACCACCCCGTTCGTTTCATGTGATGTGTGTGACTGCCTTTCTCACTTAGCAAGCTAACGTTAGCTAGCTAGCTAACTAATGAGCAGGTGAACATTATCAAATTGAATCTAACAAAAAAATCCTTCAAGCACAAAACTATTTAAAGACTTGCTCTAGAAAAAATATATAGTATTATGCAGTTGTATTGTTTTAGTTAGAACAATCCTGATGAAAAGGTGGTGGGTTAGACTGTATCATTATACCTGTACTCGTATCAGTGTTTCAGGGCCCATATTCACAAAGCAGCTCGGAGTAGGAGTAGGATCAGGTGTCCCCATTTTATTTCATATTTTTTTAAGGGTAGATCAGCACTCCTACTCTAACGCTTTCTCACATTTACTTAGATCAGTGTCAATGTGACTGAGTAGTTATAGTAATAAGGGTATTTTAACTCTTGGGAAAATGTGCACTGAGATTGTACCTGAATACAGCACACACACAATGCACACCATGAGCAGGTCACTTTGCACACCAGGTCACAATGCACACCATGAGCAGGTCACTTTGTGTGCTTGCATGGGAGTGCGTGGCGGCGTGTACATGTACCGCTAGACTGCTCTACCATCTGTCTCTGAGGACAGAGCCAGGGCTGGGGACAGAGCCAGGGCTGGGGACAGAGCCAGAGCTGAGGACAGAGCCAGGGCTGAGGACAGAGCCAGGGCTGAGGACAGAGCCAGGGCTGAGGACAGAGCCAGGGCTGAGGACAGAGCCAGGGCTGAGGACAGAGCCAGGGCTGAGGACAGAGCCAGGGTATGCAGTCGTCCTGTTTCCAGACATCCTTTCTCCAGACGTCCTTTCTCCAGACGTCCTTTCTCCAGACGTCCTGTCGTCCTGTCTCCTGTCTCCTGTCGTCCTGTCTCCTGTTGTCCTGTCTCCTGTCGTCCTGTCTCCTGTCGTCCTGTCTCCAGTCGTACTGTCTCTAGTCATCCTGTCTCTAGTCATCCTGTTGTTCTCTAGCTTCATTTCTTTCACTTCTCTTTATTTTTTATTTCTCTTTCTATCTCTCCCTCTTTCTCTTTCTCTCATTCTCCCACTCTCTCTCTCTCTTTCTCTCTCTCTCTCTCTCTCTTTCTCTCTCTCTCTCTTTCTCTCTCTCTCTCTCTCTCTCTCTCTCTCTCTCTCTCTCTCTCTCTCTCTCTCTCTCTCTCTCTCTCTCTCTCTCTCTCTCTCTCTCTCTCTCTCTCTCTCTCTCTCTCTCTCTCTCTCTCTCTCTCTCTCTCTCGCTCTCTCACTGAGTTCAATTCAATTCAAGGGGCTTTATTGGCATGGGAAACATATGTTTACATTGCCAAAGCAAGTGAAATAGATAATAAACAATAGTGAAATATAAAATGTACAGTAAACATTACACTCACAAAAGTTCCAAAAGAATAAAGAATAAAGACATGTCAAATGTCATATTATGTATATATACAGTGTTGTAACAATGTGCAAATAGTTAAAGTACAAAAGGGGAAATATATAAACATAAAAATGGGTTGTATTTACAATGGTGTTTGTTCTTCACTGGTTGCCCTTTTCTTGTGGCAACAGGTCACAAATCGTGCTGTTGTGATGGCACACTGTGGTATTTCACCCAATAGATATGGGAGTTGATCAAAATTGGATTTGTTTTTGAATTCTTTGTGGGTCTGTGTAATCAGAGGAAAATATGTGTCTCTAATATGGTCATACATTAGGCAGGAAGTTAGAAAGTGCAGCTCAGTTTCCACCTCATTTTGTGGCAGTGTGCACATAGCCTGTCTTCTCTTGAAAGCCAGGTCTGCCTACGGCGGCCTTTCTCAATAGCAAGGCTATGCTCACTGATTCTGTACATAGTCAAATCTTTCCTTAAGTTTGGGTCAGTCACAGTGGTCAGGTATTCTGCCACTGTGTACTCTCTGTTTAGGGCCAAATAGCATTCTAGTTTGTGCAGTGTTTTTGTTAATTCTTTCCAAAGTGTCAAGTAATTATCTTTTTGTTTTCTCATGATTTGGTTGGGTCTAATTGTGTTGCTGTCCTGGGGCTCTGAGGGGTCTGTTTGGGTTTGAGAACAGAGCCCCAGGACCAGCTTGCTTAGGGGACTGTTCTCCAGGTTCATCTCTCTGTAGGTGATGGCATTGTTATGGAAGGTTTCGGAATCGCTTCCTTTTAGGTGGTTGTAGAATTTAACGGCTCTTTTTTGGATTTTGATCATTAGCGGGTATTGGCCTAATTTTGCTCTGCATTTATTATTTGGTGTTTTACGTTGTACTCTGGGGATATTTTTGCAGAATTCTGCATGAAGTCTCAATTTGGTGTTTGTCCAATTTTGTGAATTCTTGGTTGGTGAGCGGACCCCAGACCTCACAACCATAAAGGGCAATATATTCTATAACTGATTCAAGTACTTTTAGCCAGATACTAATTGGTATGTTGAATTTTATGTTCCTTTTTACGGCATAGAAGGCCCTTCTTGCCTTGTCTCTCAGATCGTTCACAGCTTTGTGGAAGTTAACTGTGGCGCTGATGTGTAGGCCGAGGTATAGTTTTGTGTGTGCTCTAGGGCAACGGTGTCTAGATGGAATTTGTATTTGTGGTCCTGGCAATTGGACCTTTTTTGGAACACCATTATTTTTTAACTTACTGAGATTTACTGTCAGGGCCCAGGTCTGACAGAATCCGTGCAGAAGATCTAGGTGCTGCTGTAGGCCCTCCTTGGTTGCGGACAGAAGCACCAGATGATCAGCAAATAGTAGACATTTGACTTCAGATTATAGTAGGGTGAGGCCGGGTGCTGTAGACTGTTCTAGTGCCCTCGTCAATTTGTTGATATAAATGTTGAAGAGGGTGGGGCTTAAGCTGCTTACCTGTCTCACTCCACGGCCCTGTGGAACAATTTTTTTTTTTTTGCCAATTTTAACCACACACTTGTTGTTCGTGTATATGGATTTTTATAATGTTGTATGTTTTTCCCCCAACACCACTTTCCATCAATTTGTATAGCAGACCCTTATGCCAAATTGAGTGAAAAGCTTTTTTGAACTCATCAAAGCATGAGAAGACTTTGCCTTTGTTTTGTTTTTGTTTTTTGTCAGGGTGAATACATGGTCTGTCATAGGGTAATTTGGTAAAAAGCCAATTTGACATTTGCTCAGTACTTTGTTTTCACTGAGGAAATGTACGAGTCTGCTGTTAATGATGATGCAGAGTATTTTCCCAAGGTTGCTGTTGACGCATATCCCATGGTAGTTATTGTGCTCAAATTTGTCTCCACTTTTGTGGATTGGGGTGATCAGTTCTTGGTTCCAAATATTGGGGAAGATGCCAGAGCTAAGGATGATGGTGGTATTGATGTTAAAGAGTTTAAGTTTTGCCAATTGGAATTTGTGGTGTGTATATTTTATCATTTCATTTAGAATACCATCAATACCACAGGCCTTTTTGGGTTGGAGGGTTGTATTTTGTCCTATAGTCCATTCAATGTAATTGGAGAATCCAGTGGATTCTGGTAGTCTTTAATAGTTGATTCTAAGATGTGTGTTTGATCATGTATATGTTTTTGCTGTTTGTTCTTTGTTATAGGGCCAAAAATTATTTTGACGTTGTTTATCCATACATCTCCGTTTTGGATAAATAACCCTTCATGTTGTTGTTTGTTTAGTGTTTTTCAACTTTCCCAGAAGTGGTTAGATTCTATGGATTCTTCATTTACATTGAGATGATTTCTGACATGCTGTTCCTTCTTTTTCTGTAGTGTATTTCTGTATTGTTTTAGTGATTCACCATAGTGAAGGCATAGGCTCAGGTTTTCTGGGTCTCTATGTTTTTGATTGGATAGGTTTCTCAATTTCTTTCTTAGGTTTTTGCATTCTTCATCAAACAATTTGTCATTGTTGCTAATTTTCTTAAGTTGTCTGTTTGACATTTTTAGATTTGGAAGGGAAGCAGAGAGGTCAAATATACTGTTTAGATTTTCTACGCCAAGTTTACACCTTCACTATTACAGTGAAACATTTTGTCCAGGAAGTTGTTTAAAAGGGATTGAATTTGTTGTTGCCGAATAGTTTTTTGGTAGATTTCCACACTACTTTCCTTCCATCTATAGTATTTCTTAATATTATTCAGTTCCTTTGGCTTTGAGGCCTCGTGATTGAGTATTGCTCTGTTCAAGTAGACTGTGATTTTGTTGTGATCTGATAGGGGTGTCAGTGGGCTGACTGTGAATGCTCTGAGAGACTCTGGATTGAGGTCTATGATAAAGTAGTCTACAGTACTACTGCCAAGAGATGAGCTATAGGTGTACCTACCGTAGGAGTCCCCTTGAATTCTACCATTGACTATGTACATGCCCAGCGTGCGACAGAGCTGCAGGAGTTGTGACCCGTTTTTGTTGGTTATGTTGTCATAGTTGTAGCTTTCTGTCTCTATCTATGTCTGTGTCTATCTCTGTTCTCTCTTACTTTTTACTGGTTTGTCTCTCTATCTCTCCCCTACTCCTCTTTTTCCAAAGCCAATTCCCTCCTGCCATTTATTCTTCATGTACAGTGGGGAGAACAAGTATTTGATACACTGCCGATTTTGCAGGTTTTCCTACTTACAAAGCATGTAGAGGTCTGTAATTTTTATCATAGGTACAATTCAACTGTTAGAGACGGAATCTAAAACACAAATCCAGAAAATCACATTGTATAATTTTAAGTAATTAATTTGCATTTTATTGCATGACATAAGTATTTGATCACCTACCAACCAGTAAGAATTCCGGCTCTCACAGACCTGTTAGTTTTTCTTTAAGAAGCCCTCCTGTTCTCCACTCATTACCTGTATTAACTGCACCTGTTTGAACTCGTTACCTGTATAAAAGACACCTGTCCACACACTCAATCAAACAGACTCCAACCTCTCCACAATGGCCAAGACCAGAGAGCTCTGTAAGGACATCAGGGATAAAATTGTAGACCTGCACAAGGCTGGGATGGGCTACAGGACAATAGGCAAGCAGCTTGGTGAGAAGGCAACAACTGTTGGCGCAATTATTAGAAAATGGAAGAAGTTCAAGATGACGGTTAATCACCCTCGGTCTGGGGCTCCATGCAAGATCTCATCTCACCTGGGGCATCAATGATCATGAGGAAGGTGAGGGATCAGCCCAGAACTACACGGCAGGACCTGGTCAATGACCTGAAGAGAGCTGGGACCACAGTCTGAAAGAAAACCATTAGTAACACACTACGCTGTCATGGATTAAAATCCTGCAGCGCACGCAAGGTCCCCCTGCTCAAGCCAGAGCATGTCCAGGCCCGTCTGAAGTTTGCCAATGACCATCTGGATGATCCAGAGGAGGAATGGGAGAAGGTCATGTGGTCTGATGAGACCAAAATAGAGCTTTTTGGTCTAAACTCCACTCGCCGTGTTTGGAGGAAGAAGAAGGATGAGTACAACCCCAAGAACACCATCCCAACCGTGAAGCATGGAGGTAGAAACATCATTCTTTGGGGATACTTTTCTGCAAAGGGGACAGGACGACTGCACCGTATTGAGGGGAGGATGGATGGGGCCATGTATCGCGAGATCTTGGCCAACAACCTCCTTCCCTCAGTAAGAGCATTGAAGATGGGTCGTGGCTGGGTCTTCCAGCATGACAATGACCCGAAACATACAGCCAGGGCAACTAAGGAGTAAGAAGCATCTCAAGGTCCTGGAGTGGCCTAGCCAGTCTCCAGACCTGAACCCAATAGAAAATCTTTGGAGGGAGCTGAAAGTCCTTATTGCCCAGTGACAGCCCCGAAACCTGAAGGATCTGGAGAAGGTCTGTATGGAGGAGTGGGCCAAAATCCCTGCTGCAGTGTGTGCAAACCTGGTCAAGACCTACAGGAAACGTATGATCTCTGTAATTGCAAACAAAGGTTTCTGTACCAAATATTAAGTTCTGCTTTTCTGATGTATCAAATACTTATGTCATGCAATAAAATGCAAATTAATTACTTAAAAATCATACAATGAAATTACAGACCTCTACATGCTTTGTAAGTAGGAAAACCTGCAAAATCGGCAGTGTATCAAATACTTGTTCTCCCCACTGTATGCCACCCATTGCCTGCCTGTTTTTTTTCCAGGGATTCTTCTCTTGAGCGTTTCTGACACCCTTAATAAGAGTACTATCCTCCTCCAGGACTCAACCAGAAAAACTCCTTACACACTACATTCTGTTGGTGTGCAAGTGGTAAAATGTCTATAGGCACATGTCATACACACACACGGTGGGGGGTGGGGGGGGGGGGGGTGTAAACATTGACACAGGGGTCTGAGGGGGTGTAAACATTGACACAGGGGTCTGAGGGGGTGTAAAAAGTGAAACGGGTCTGAGGGGGTGTAAACAGTGAAACGGGTCTGAGGGGGTGGAAACAGTGAAACAGGTCTGAGGGGGTGGAAACAGTGAAACAGGTCTGAGGGGATGTAAACAGTGAAACGGGGGTCTGAGGGGGTGTTAACAGTGACACAGGGTTCTGAGGGGGTGTAAACAGTGAAACAGGTCTGAGGGGTGGAAACAGTGAAACAGGTCTGAGGGGGTGTAAACAGTGAAACAGTGGCCTGAGGGGGTGTAAACAGTGACACAGGGTTCTGAGGGGGTGTAAACAGTGAAACAGGTCTGAGGGGTGGAAACAGTGAAACAGGTCTGAGGGGGTGTAAACAGTGAAACAGTGGCCTGAGGGGGTGTAAACAGTGAAACAGTGGCCTGAGGGGGTGTAAACAGTGAAACGGGTCTGAGGGGTGGAAACAGTGAAACAGTGTAACGCGTGCAGTAGAGGAGCAGAGAGAGTTGTACCTCTGGTCTAACATAATAAGCGCTGCTGGGCTTTTGGTTCTGCACCGTATGGGTGATCCATTCAATATCTTTCATCTCGTGTGTGTGTGTGTGTGTGTGTGTGTGTGGGTGGGGGGTAGTGCTCTGTGTGTGTTTGTGTGTGTGTCCAGTATTTTTCATGCACAGGGAGTACGCTTTCACATCATTGGTTATTATGTGTGTGCATCCCCCCGACCCCATGCCTTTCTGCCCCACATAACACCCTAACAACGGGGTTTTGATACAGTTAAATCAAGGTTACTACTGTTACTGTAATCCAGGTAGAAATATGTCATGTGCATTAATGAATAGCATAAAGAGCATCACCTATAAGTGTGGAAGCTGTTTGTAGCTTGGTGGTCCTCTGTAGCTCAGCTGGTGGTCCTCTGTAGCTCAGCTGGTAGAGCACGGCGCTTGTAACGCCAAGGTAGTGGGTTCGATCCCCGGGACCACCCATACACAAAAAATAAAAAAAATAAAAATGTATGCACGCATTACTGTAAGTCGCTTTGGATAAAAGCGTCTGCTAAATGGCATATTATTATTATAGCCTGGTATAGAAAATGACTTTATTAATGATGTATTATTGTGATGCTTAAAATACACAGGAAGATCAATAATTTCACAGAATAGCCCTTGACTCTGGACTGAGTAAGAAGGGAGCGTTTAGCTGCGTTAGAACGCTGGGTCTGGTCTGGGTCTGGGTCTGGCCTGGTCTGGGTCTGGGTGTGGTCTGGGTCTGTTCTGGGTCTGGTCTGGGTCTGGGTCTGGTCTGGGTCTGAGTCTGGGTCTAGTGAGTAAGAAGGGAGCGTTTAGCTGCGTTAAAACTCTGGGTCTGGCCCGGTCTGGGTGTGGGTCTGGTCTGGATCTGGCCTTGGTCTGGGTCTGGCCTGGTCTGGGTTTGGTCTGGGTCTGGCCTGGTCTGGGTCTGTTCTGGGTCTGTTTTGGGTCTGTTCTGGGTCTAGTCTGGGTCTGGTCTGGGTCTGGGTCTGGGTCTGGGTCTGGGTCTGGGTCTAGTCTGGGTCTGGTCTGGGTCTAGTCTGGATCTGGCCTGGGTCTGGGTCTGGCCTGGTCTGGGTCTGGTCTGGGTCTGGCCTGGTCTGGGTCTAGTCTGGATCTGGCCTGGGTCTGGGTCTGGCCTGGTCTGGGTCTGGTCTGGGTCTGGCCTGGTCTGGGTCTGTTCTGGGTCTGTTTTGGGTCTGGTCTGTTCTGGGTCTAGTCTGGGTCTGGTCTGGGTCTGGGTCTGGGTCTGGTCTGGGTTTGGGTCTGTATAGGCAAGAAGCCTACAGGCCCATCTTAGTTAGTGGTCACCAGTTGATCTACCGTACTGTAAAGTTTTGAGAATGACACAAGTATTGGTCTTCACAAAGTTTGCTGCTTCATTGTTTTTAGATATTTTTGTCAGATGTTACTATGGTATACTGAAGTATAATTACAAGCATTCCATAAGTGTCAAAGGCTTTTATTGACAATTACATTAAGTTTATGCAAAGAGTCAATATTTGCAGTATTGACCCTTATTTTTCAAGACCTCTGCAATCCGCCCTGGCATGCTGTCAATTAACTTCTGGGCCACATCCTGACTGATGGCAGCCCATTCTTGCATAATCAATGCTTGGAGTTTGTCAAAGTTTGGAGAGAAGTGAGCCCACTCCCTTGGCTGAGAAGCAACCCCACACATGAATGGTCTCAGGATGCTTTACTGTTGGCATGACACAGGACTGATGGTAGCACTCACCTTATCTTCTCCGGATAAGGTGTTTTCCGGATGCCCCAAACAATCAGAAAGGGGATTAATCAGAGAAAATGACTTTACCCCAGTCCTCAGTATTCCAATCCCTGTACCTTTTGCAGAATATCAGTATGTCCCTGATGTTTTTCCTGGAGAGAAGTGGCTTCTTTGCTGCCCTTCTTGACACCAGGCCATCCTCCAAAAGTCTTCGCCTCACTGTGCGTGCAGATGCACTCACACCTGCCTGCTGCCATTCCTGAGCAAGCTCTGCACTGGTGGTGCCCCGATCCCGCAGCTGAATCAACTTTAGGAGACGGTCCTGGCGCTTGCTGGACTTTCTTGGGCGCCCTGAAGCCTTCTTCACAACAATTGAACCTCTCTCCTTGACGTTCTTGATTATCCGATAAATGGTTGATTTAGGTGCAATCTTACTAGCGGCAATATCCTTGCCTGTGAAGCCCTTTTTGTGCAAAGCAATGATGACAGCACGTGTTTCCTTGCAGGTAACCATGGTTAACAGAGGAAAAACAATGATTTCAAGCACCACCTTCCTTTTAAAGCTTCCAGTCTGTTATTCTAACTCAATCAGCATGACAGAGTGATATCCAGCCTTGTCCTCGTCAACACTCTCACCTGTGTTAACAAGAGAATCACTGACATGATGTCAGCCGGTCTGGTCCTTTTGTGGCAGGGCTGAAATGCAGTGGAAATGTTTTGGGGGGATTAAGTTCATTTTCATGGCAAAGAGGGACTTTGCATTAATTGCAATTAATCTAATCACTCTTCATAACTTTCTGGAGTATATGCAAATTGCCATCATCAAAACTGAGGCAGCAGACTTTGTGAAAATATATTTGTGTCATTCTCAAAACTTTTGACCACGACTGTACTGTGGGTATCATAAGCATTCACCCACCTTGGATTTCTTCACATTTCATTGTGTTACAAAGTGGGATTAAATTGGATTAATATTTTTTTTTTTTGTCAACGATCTACACAAAATACTCTGTAATGTAATTGCATTTTTTAAAATTAAGATTAATGAAAATTTTTTACACTGATATACATTGATTAGATATACACTACCGGTCAAAAGTTTTATAACACCTACTCATTCAAGGGTTTTTCTTTATTTATACTATTTTCTACATTGGAGAATAATAGTGAAGAAATCAAAACTATGAAATAACACATATGGAATCATGTAGTAACCAACAATGTGTTAAACAAATCAAAATATATTTTATATTTGAGATTCTTCAAATAGCCACCCTTCGCCTTGATGACAGCTTTGCACACTCTTGGCATTCTCTCAACCAGCTTCACCTGGAATGCTTTTCCAACAGTCTTGAAGGAGTTCCCACATATGCTGAGCACTTGTTGGCTGCTTTTCCTTCACTCTGCGGTCCGACTTATCCCAAACCATCTCGATTTGGTTGAGGTCGGGTGATTGTGGAGGCCAGGTCATCTGATGCAGCACTCCATCACTCTCCTTCTTGGTAAAATAGCCCTTACAAAAACTTTTGACCGGTAGTGTATGTTAGAAACACCTTGGGCAGTGATTACAGCTGTGAGTCTTCTTGGGTAAGTCTATAAGAGCTTTGCACAAAACAGTAACTTGGCCTGTCAGGAACATTCACTGTCTTCTTGGTAAGCAAATCCAGTGTAGTTTTAACCTTGTGTTGCAGGTTATTGTCCTGCTGAAAGGTGAATTCCTCTCCCAGTGTCTGGTGTAAAGCAGACTGAAGCAGGTTTTCCTCTAGGATTTTGCCTGTGCTTGGCTCCATCACATTTCTTTTTTATCCTTAAAAAGTCCCTAATCTTTTTGGATAATGTCTGTATTGTTTTATATTTCTAGGTATTACTACACTGTTAGAGCTAGAAATACAAGTATTTTGCTGCACCTCCCATAACATCTGCAAATCTGTTATAAACTTTGATTTGATTTGAGTTGAGTCTTTGCCGATGTCAAGCATACCCATACCATGATGCAGCCACTACCATGCTTGAAAATAAGGAGGCAGTTACTAAGTGATGTGTTGTGTTGGATTTGCCCCAAACATAAGGCTTTGCATTTAGCCAAAAAGTGTATTCCTTTGCCATGTTTTTTTTAGCAGTATTACTTTAGTGCCTTGTTACAAACACGATGCATGTTTTGGAATATTTTTGTTCTGTATATTTGTATTCTTATTTTCACTCTGTCATAAAAAAATTATGTCAACCCCTATTATTTCACACAGAGTGAGTCCATGTAACTTATTATGTGTTTTGTTAAGCCAAGGCTTGCATAAGCAAAGGGGGTGAATACTTATGCAACGACTACAGTAAATTAGAGTTATTTAGAATTTTCTTTTCACTTTGACATTATGGAGTATTTTGTGTTGCTCAATGACCAAAAAAATTGCAATTACATTTATTTCAATCCCACTTTGTAACGCAACAAATGTTTTAAAGATCCAAGGGGGTGAGTACGTATGATACTACTACCACTTAGCAGACGCTTTTATCCACACATATTTAATATGTGCATGTGGTCCCTGTGGGAATTGAAACCACAACGTTAGCTTGCTAGCTCTCTATGAACAAGAGCCAAGATGACCTTACAGGCAATGACCTTACAGGTCACCCCCCAAGGGGTTGTGACCCCGGCATTGAATTCCACTGGCTTACAGTCTAAGGCCATATGCAGGATGGAACTGAGATTGTTACCCTACTATCATTTCATCGACCTGCTGTAATACCACCTAACTCTCCCTCTATCTTCCCGACCTCTGACCTCTGACCCTCCCCTCTCCTCCATTAGGAGTTTTTCCAGTTTATCCTGCCCGCCCTGCCCCACGCCATCAACCTGCTGTATTAACCCCTAACACTCTGTCTCTTCCTGACCTGACCTCTGACTAACCTCCTCCAATAGGAGTATTTCCAGTTCATCTTGTTCCTCCTTACACCTTACAATCGACCTGCTGTATTAACCCCTCCCTCTCTTCCTGACCTCTAACCTCTAACCCCTCTCCTCCAATAGTAGTGTTTTCAGTTCATCCTGCCCACGCTGCCCCACGCCATCAACCTGCTGTATTAACTCCTAACTCACCCTCTCATGCTGACCTCTAACCTCCTCTAACAGGAGTGTTTCCAATTCATCCTGCCCGCGCTGCCCCACGCCATCGACCTGCTCCGGGACGCCGTGGTTAAGGTGAAGGAGGCGGTGGATGAGCTAGAGGACCTGCCCTCGCCCCCGCCGCCCCTCTCGCCGCCCCCCAACAGCTCGCCGCGGCGGCAGACGGAGGACAAGGGCGTGCAGTGTGAGGAGGAGGACGATGAGAAGAAGGACAGTGGTGTGGCGTCCACCGAGGACTCCTCGTCCTCGCACATCACCGCTGCCTCCATCGCCGCTAAGGTAACCAATGGGGAGGTAAGGGAACGAAGCGGGAAGCTTTTTCTGACAGGACTGGGATCTAAACTTTAAGGGTGGTGCAATTTCTATGTTCCCATTTTCCACTTTTCTCCTCTCTTCTCCCATAGTGTGCACTTCCACTATTCTTCTCCTTGATTTCAAAGCATTGGATTGGTCTAAGCATTGGCTAGAGGGAGTTTCAATCATAAATCCATGACTCAAAGTATGCAAGTGCACACAGTGGAAAGAAAGTGGACAATTGGGACGGATGTACACTACATGACCAAAAATATGTGGACACCTGCTCGTTGAACATCTCATTCCAAAATCATGGGCATTAATATGGAGTTAGTGTCGGAAGATTGCTGCGGGGACTTGCTTCCATTCAGCCACAAGAGCATTAGTGAGGTCGGGCGATTAGGCCTGGCTCGCAGTCGGCAATCCAATTAATCCCAAAGGGGTTTGATGGGGTTGAGGTCAGGGCTCTGTGCAGGCCAGTCAAGTTCTTCCACACCGATCTCGACAAACCATTTCTGTATGGACCTCGCTTTGTGCACGGGGGCATTGTCGGGGGCTGTAACAGGAAAGGGCCTTCCCCAAACTGTTGCCACAAAGTTGGAAGCACATAATCGTCTAGAATGTCATTGTATGCTGTAGTGTTAAGATTTCCCTTCACTGGAAGTAAGAGGCCTGAACCATGGAAAACAGCCCCAGACCATTATTCCTCCTCCACCAAACTTTACAGTTGGCACTATGCATTGGGGCAGGTAGCGTTCTCCTGGCATCCGCCAAACCCAGATTTGGCTGTCAGACTGCCAGATGGTGAAGCGTGATTCATCACTCCAGAGAATGCGTTTCCACTGCTCCAAAGTCCAATGGCGACGAGCTTTACACCACTCCAGCCGACGCTTGGCATTGCTCATGGTGATCATAGGATTGTGTGCGGCTGCTCGGCCATGGAAACCCATTTCATGAAGCTCCTGACGAACAGTTATTGTGCTGACGTTGCTTCCAGAGGCAGTTTGGAACTCAGCAGTGAGTGTTGCAACCAAGGACAGACGATTTTTATTCGCTATGTGCTTCAGTACTCGGCGGTCCCGTTCTGTGAGCTGTGTGGCCTACCACTTCGCAGCTGAGCCGTTGTTGCTCCTAGACGTTTCCACTTCACAATAACAGCACTTACAGTTGACCGGGGCAGCTCTAGCAGGGCAGAAATTGACTTGTTGGAAAGGTGGCATCCTATGACGGTGCCACGTTTAAAGTCACTGAGCTATTCATTAAAGCCATTCTACTGCCAATGTTTGTCTATGGAGATTGCATGGCTGTGTGCTCAATTTTATAAACCTATCAGCAACGGGTGTGGCTGAAATAGACGAATCTACTCATTTGAAGGGGTGTCCACATACATTTGTGTATATATAGTGTATCTACATATTTCATAGTACACAACCCGCCATGCCATATTTCAAACAATCACCATTCTCATTATTATTCTGTATGCTTGTAACAACTCCATGTCTGTCTGTCAAATTATTTTTTTCTTCAGATGGACATTTGTGTGTGTGTGTGTGTGTGTGTGTGTGTGTGTGTGTGTCATTCATTATCCATTGAAGTGACTGTTGTCCATTTCCATTGTCCTGTCCAACTTCAGAGTGGACCTATACCTCTGTGGCTCTGTTGTCATGGTAAAAGGTGTGTGGTCCAGTTCCGTCTCCATCCCGCCATTTTTTTGTCATTGTCCAATCATGGACATTCATTGGTAAGACTCCATGCCATACACTCCATTGGCCAGTTTCCCAGACACAGATTTAGCCTGGTACGGAACTAAAAAGCACTTTCAATGGAGATTGTCCATGACTATGCTTAATCTGTGTCCGGGAAACTGGCCCTGTATCTATTACGTATAGATTAATCATGATTTATCTCTGTGATCTATAATCTATCCCCATGTCATCCTAGAAATCATATCATACCATCCATATTGCCCAGGTTCATTCATTATTCATTCATTACTGTACTAGCATCACATTTAGAAGTGCGTCAGTAGTTCTTGATTAAGATAACTATAGGATCTGTCTCATATGGTCTGTTTAGAAAGGGTGTGGTCTGTTTAGAAAGGGTGTGGTCTGTTTAGAAAGGGTGTTGTCTGTTTAGATTAGGGTGTGGTATAATTAAGGAAGTGTATATTCCACAGCCATAATTATTATTTTTTGTTTAGCCATAGGGTTCGAAATGAATTAAGTTTTGGTTTAGAAAGGAGTGTTAGGTTAGGGTTAAGGTTTGTTACCACAGTCCGTCGCCATTCATTCTGCCGGTCAAATATACACTGTCTACATAAGGCACAAGATGCTGTGCTATAGTCCATACAGTCAAAGTTAAAGGGCCATCTGCAGTTGAAACAGTAACAAAGCAGTCAGTCGCAGATTGTCCCTTTAAAGGCCCGACATGTAGCATGTTATTCTACAGTCAGTGTCATAGTGGGCTATTTTCTGAGAGTGTGTGTGTGTGTGTGTCTGTCTTTCTGTGTGTGTGTGTGTGTGGGGTGGGGGGGGGGGTGGGGGTAGATCCCAGATTCCATCATCTCCAGAGGTGTCCAGGTCCTCCCCAGAGACACAGGCTCTCTGAGCACCACGCCCTCTGAGTCGCCCCGCGCCCAGGCCACCTCGCGCCTCTCCACCGCCTCCTGCCCCACGCCCAAAGTAAGGCCGCACACACACACACATACACTCACACACACACACACACACACACACACACACACACACACACACACACACACACACACACACACACACACACACACACACAGCATTTCTCTGCAGCAGTGTTCTCTTCAGTGTCTATATATCATCACTGTGCTATGCCAAACCAAAGGGTGTGCTTGTGTGTGGAGGAGCACCAGCTGTGGCTTGTATGGTAACGGTTGTGTGTTTATGCTTGTTTGCGTGGGTCAAGTTGGTTATCCTTTGAATTGAATTATATTGAATAGACCCACCACCACCACTCACACACACACACACACACACACACACACACACACCCTTCACCCTCCCCTGCCTAAGTTAACCCATTCCAGTCTCTCCTGCAGGTCTAACATTCAGAGATGCAGTCAGTCATTCTCTCTCTCTCTGTAATTCTCTCTCGTTCTATATTTCTCTCTCTATCTATCTAATCTCACCTCATCTGTATTCATCCCCCTTGGCGTTTTTCCTATTTTGTTGCATTACAACCTGTCATTTAAATTGATTTTTATTTGGATTTCATGTAATGGTCATACACAAAAAGTCCAAATTGGTGAAGTGAAATTAAAAAAATAAATAGCGGAAAAGTGGTGCGTGCATATGTATTCACCCCCTTTGCTATGAAGGCCCTAAATAAGATATGGTGCAACCAATTACCTTCAGAAGTCACATAATTAGTTAAATAAAGTCCACCTGTGTGCAATCTAAGTGTCACATGATCTCAGTATATATACACCTGTTCTGAAAGGCCCCAGAGTCTGCAACATCACTAAGGGGCACCACCAAGCAAGCGGCACCATGAAGACCAAGGAGTTCTCCAAACAGGTCAGGGACAAAGTTGTGGAGAAGTACAGATCAGGGTTGGGTTATAAAAAAATATCAGAAACTTTGAACATCCCACAGAGCACCATTAAATCCATTATCAAAAAATGGAAAGAATATGGCACCACAACAAACCTGCCAAGAGAGGGCCACCCACCAAATCTCACGGACCAGGCAAGGAGGGCATTAATCAGAGAGGCAACAAAGAGACCAAAGATAACCCTGAAGGAGCTGCAAAGCTCCACAGAGGATATTGGAGTATCTGTCCATAGGACCACTTTAAGCCGTACACTCCACAGAGCTGGGCTTTACGGAACAGTGGCCAGAAAAAAGCCATTGCTTAAAGAAAAAAATAAGCAAACACATTTGGTGTTCGCCAAAAGGCATGTGGGATACTCCCCAAACGTATGGAAGAAGGTACTCTGGTCAGATGAGACTAAAATTGAGCTTTTTGGCCATCAAGGAAAGCGCTATGTCTGGCGCAAACCCAACACCTCTCATCACCCCGAGAACACCATCCCCACAGTTGAAGCATGGTGTTGGCAGCATCGTGCTGTGGGGATGTTTTTCATCAGCAGGGACTGGGAAACTGGTCAGAACTGTACACCAGCGGAACCCATCCAACTTGAAGGAGCTGGAGCAGTTTTGCCTTGAAGAATGGGCAAAAATCCCAGTGGCTAGATGTGCCAAGCTTATAGAGACATACCCCAAGTGTCACGTTCGTTGAAGGATGGGACGTACCAAGGCGCAGCGTGATATGCATACATGTTTATTATACCGAATAAACACAACAACAAAACAACAAACGAAACGTGAAGTCCAAGGTAGACACAAACAACATACCTTACACGGAACAAGATCCCACAACCCACTAGTGCCAAAAGGCTGCCTAAGTATGGTCCCCAATCAGAGACAACGAGCTACAGCTGCCTCTGATTGGGAACCACACCGGCCAACATAGATCTACACATAATAGACCTACAACGTATAATATATATAACAAAGAATATACACACCCTGACTCAACATATAAGAGTCCCCTGAGTCAGGGTGTGACACCAAGAGACTTGCAGCTGTAATTGCTGCAAAAGGTGAATAGTTATGCATGCTCAAGTTTTCTGTTTTTTTTCTCTTATTTCTTGTTTGTTTCACCCCAAAAAATATTTTGCATCTTCAAAGTGGTAGGCATGTTGTGTAAATCAAATGATACAACCCCCCCAAAAAAAATCAATTTTAATTTGAGGTTGTAAGGCAACAAAATAGGAAAAAGGCCAAGGGGGGGGGGTGTATACTTTCGCAAGCCACTGTATGTACAGTGTATATACAGTGGGGAAAAAAGTATTTAGTCAGCCACCAATTGTGCAAGTTCTCCCACTTAAAAAGATGAGAGAGGCCTGTAATTTTCATCATAGGTACACGTCAACTATGACAGACAAATTGAGATTTTTTTTCTTCAGAAAATTACATTGTAGGATTTTTATTGAATTTATTTGCAAATAATGGTGGAAAATAAGTATTTGGTCACCTACAAACAAGCAAGATTTCTGGCTCTCACAGACCTGTAACTTCTTCTTTAAGAGGCTCCTCTGTTCTCCACTCGTTACCTGTATTAATGGCACCTGTTTGAACTTGTTATCAGTATAAAAGACACCTGTCCACAACCTCAAACAGTCCCACTCCAAACTCCACTATGGCCAAGACCAAAGAGCTGTCAAAGGACACCAGAAACAAAATTGTAGACCTGCACCAGGCTGGGAAGACTGAATCTGCAATAGGTAAGCAGCTTGGTTTGAAGAAATCAACTGTGGGAGCAATTATTAGGAAATGGAAGACATACAAGACCACTGATAATCTCCCTCGATCTGGGGCTCCACGCAAGATCTCACCCCGTGGGGTCAAAATGATCACAAGAACGGTGAGCAAAAATCCCAGAACCACACGGGGGGACCTAGTGAATGACCTGCAGAGAGCTGGGACCAAAGTAACAAAGCCTACCATCAGTAACACACTACGCCGCCAGGGACTCAAATCCTGCAGTGCCAGACGTGTCCCCCCTGCTTAAGCCAGTACATGTCCAGGCCCGTCTGAAGTTTGCTAGAGTGCATTTGGATGATCCAGAAGAGGATTGGGAGAATGTCATATGGTCAGATGAAACCAAAATAGAACTTTTTGGTAAAAACTCAACTCGTCATGTTTGGAGGACAAAGAATGCTGAGTTGCATCCAAAGAACACCATACCTACTGTGACGCATGGGGGTGGAAACATCATGCTTTGGGGCTGTTTTTCTGCAAAGGGACCAGGACGACTGATCCGTGTAAAGGAAAGCATGAATGGGGCCATGTATCGTGAGATTTTGAGTGAAAACCTCCTTCCATCAGCAAGGGCATTGAAGATGAAACATGGCTGGGTCTTTCAGCATGACAATGATCCCAAACACACCGCCCGGGCAACGAAGGAGTGGCTTCGTAAGAAGCATTTCAAGGTCCTGGAGTGGCCTAGCCAGTCTCCAGATCTCAACCCCATAGAAAATCTTTGGAGGGGGTTGAAAGTCCGTGTTGCCCAGCGACAGCCCCAAAACATCACTGCTCTAGAGGAGATCTGCATGGAGCAATGGGCCAAAATATCAGCAACAGTGTGTGAAAACCTTGTGAAGACTTACAGAAAACGTTTGACCCGTGTCATTGCCAACAAAGGGTATATAACAAAGTATTGAGAAACTTTTGTTATTGACCAAATACTTTTTTTCCACCATAATTTGCAAATAAATTCATAAAAAATCCTACAATGTGATTTTCTGGAAATGTTCTTCTCATTTTGTCTGTCATAGTTGACGTGTACCTATGATGAAAATTACAGGCCTCTCTCATCTTTTTAAGTGGGAGAACTTGCACAATTGGTGGCTGACTAAATACTTTTTTCCCCTACTGTAGATCTGTTACTGCAGCTTTACAGGGTCAGTCAGGCTGTTCAGCCTCTGTCTTATATATGGGTGTCTTGGAACGGGTCCGTTTGGAGAATAAAGGATAAATATACAGTGTCTATTGTTCAGAGAAATAACTCAATGGCTGTGTTTTGAATTTACAATTAATTTACAATGTTTTTTGGTGTGATAAGCAGATGCATACTTAAGATTTAGAATTATCACAGTTTCTATTTTCATGGTTTGCTATGTCCAAAAGTTCCAAGAAGATTGACTTGATGTACTTACAGTAACTCGGAGTTGTTGTTGAATATTTGGTGCCAATAGTTTGCCAAACTATTCTATAGTATAGAGTCTTATTCTCTGTATCTGAGGATGTAGAGTCTAGAGAAAGTGTGTGTACAATGTGAGTAGATTGTGTGCTGCTATCCCCATATGTCCAGTGGTGTTTTTGAATAACTTGTGTTGTATATTTTCTGTATAGTGGAACTGTATGTGGTGCTGTCCCGATGTTCCTATCACTGCAGTGTGAGGTATGGTACTCTACATCACTAAACTAAAGCCCTTTTGTTAATGACCCAGTTTGAGTTGCTGCCTCTCTGTCAGGAGCTACTTTATCCCCCCACATCCTACAACCCCATGAGTCAGCACAACTGTGTGTGTGTGTGTGTGTGTTAGGCACCTCTCACCACATGTGAAGCGGAAATACCCTCTGCTGCTTTGCCTCCAGACCAGACACCCACACACACACACACACACACACACACACACACACACACACACACACACACACACACACACACACACACACACACACACACACACACACACCAGGGAGAGAGGCACCCAGACGCACAGCTCCAATATCTACACAGCCCAGGAGCAGACACACACACACACACACACACACACACACACACACACACACACATATAGACAGACACACAGATACACACACACACACACACACACACACACACACACACACACACACACACACACACACACACACACATATAGACAGACACACAGATACCGTACACACACACACACACACACACACACATATAGACAGACACACAGATACCGTACACACACACAAACACATACACACACATATAGACATACTTTTAATACACACATGCTCACACAAATAACACAACATGAAAATAAATGCAGAGACACACTCATGGACAGACAGGCACACAGATACCATGCACACTGCTCGGGCAAATCACAAAGTCCTCACACACAAACATATGCAGTCAAATCAGCATTTAGATATGCAAACACTACACATCCTTTCTCACAGGCACAGAGTAACACACACACACACACACACACACACAAAGACACACACACACACAGACACACATACACACACTCCAACTGTGATGGTATAGTAGTGTAGTTGTACTCTTCCACTCTAGTGAGCATGTAGTGCAGTTACATCGTGGTTGAGTTTGGATTAATGAAGCATATGGGAGTGTGTATTTGTGTGTGTGTGGAGGGGGGGTTGTATTTGACTCAGTGGGGAGTTAGGGGGTTCTGATACACTCCTCTGATCTCTGTCTCTCTGTCTCTTTATTTTTCAATCTCTCTTTCTTTCTCTCTCTTATTTTTCAATCTCTCTCTCTTTCTCTCTGTCTCTTTATTTTTCAATCGCTCTCTCTGTGTCTCTGTTCTCTCTGTTCTCTCTGTTCTCTCTGTGTCTCTGTTCTCTCTGTTCTTTCTGTGTCTCTGTTCTCTCTGTTCTCTCTGTTCTCTGTGTTCTCTCTGTTCTCTCTGTTCTCTCTGTTCTCTCTGTTCTCTCTCTCTCTCTCTCTCTCTCTCTCTCTCTCTCTCTCTCTCTCTCTCTCTCTCTCTCTCTCTCTCTCTCTCTCTCTCTCTCTCTCTCTCTCTCTCTCTCTCTCTCTAAGCTAACATATGGCATTGTTTTAAGATGGTCATACCATCTACTAATATAGCCCATAGAAACGCATTGAATAACACATTCATAAATGGCTAAATGGCCATTACATTTTTTTATCATAAGGAATAAGGTTTTGAAGTTTCTGTCCTATATCTAGAAAGCTCAGGAAATAGTTTTGTTTTTTTGACACATGTAACCCCTTTTTTTTGTTGGCACAAATCGATCTCCATACTTCCATTCATTTTCTAAACTGGTACCGGGTTACCTTCAGACAAGTCCCATGACACTTGTGGGGGTTGTAGAGCAAAAAACAGAGAACACCATCGGGTTCATGAGAATCTCATCTTTCCATAGAGTGGTCATATTAGTTTTGTAGCCCAAACTGTTCGGACGCTACAGACAGAAGTTGGCATATCAGTGGTACCGACTTCAGACGAGTCCCGTGGGGCTTGTGGGGGGTCGTAGAACAAAAAACGGAGAACACCATCGGGTTCATGAGAATCTCATCTTTCCATAGAGTGGTCATAATAGTTTTTTAGGCCAAACCGTTCGGGCGCTACAGAAAGCTCGGCCACCTTCCACTGCAGATGTAGAAGGCCTATCTCTAGCTTAAACTGACAGATTTCAATGGGGATTTTTTTATTATGTTACTTAGATTGACCGTGCGTCAATAGACTCTTAAGGATTATTAACTTGGTTTTAAACCCTAGATGATGCCATGGTTGGCTGTACAGGAGTTAATGGTCTTCCAATAGGCTTTTGATGAATGTGTTTGATGTACAGCAAGGGTCTCCAACCCAGTTCCTGGAGAGCTACCCTCCTGTAGGTTTTTGCTCCAACCCGGTTCAGCTTATCAACCAGCTAATTATTATCACCGCCTTGACCCCTTGACCTCTATCTCCATCCCCCTCAGAGGAGTTATGGCCAAGGCAAGGGTGTTGCTCAGGCAAGCGCTACACACACACACACACACACACACACACACACACACACACTCATGTGCACATACACACACACACACTTATACACTCTGTATACACACACAACACACACACTGTTAACACACACACACACACATAACACTGTATACACATTCACGCATATACACACACACACACACACAGGCACATTGTACATTGCAATCTCTACAGTGTGGTTGGGAGGACATCACTAGCAACACGCAGACTCAAACACTGGTACATTCATATTTATAAGGCCATTTTAGGAAAACTCTGATTTTATCTACCTGTCTTCTAGCTAGAAATGAAAAAACATACAAGCTCAGATCTAAATCTTGTTTTATGCTAAGAGTCCCAAAAATTTGAGCCGAGCATGGAAAAAGGTCCTTTCATTACTCAGCCCCCTGGTCTTGGAATTCCCTCCAAGCCAACCTAAAACTCCAGGACCTGGTGTCCCTGGGGGAGTTCAAAGGACAAATAGATGAACAGGTTGTTGAGACATGTAGTTGTTTCTAGTTGTCACCTGATGTCACTAGTTTGCGTTGCCTTCTGGAAGGAAGCATGTTGTTTTACTACACACTCACACACACACACACACACACACACACACACACACATCAACAGTTTGTTTGCTGTTGTATTTGTGCGGTTGCCAGTGTCTTCTGTCTGTGTTGTACGTTTTGTCTGACATCGTTTTTAGTTTTTTTTTTGATCCCAGCTCCCGTCCCCACAGGAGGCTTTTTGCCTCTTGCCAGGCTGTCATTGTAAATAAGAATTTGTTCTTATTGGTTAAATCAAGATTAAATACAAATATGCTGTATTCAAACTCACACAAACACACACGCACACACACACACACATCCATACACATCACATGAGTAATTATACTGTATTATTAATATTACTACATTGATCATACAGAACAACATGAATAATACCCCATTAGTCCTCTCTGTAATCCAGTTCAATATGGATGCAGGACACAGCCAGCCATAGTGGGCTAGATCAGTGTCCTTCCTAGTCTAGAACACACTGTACTGGGTGTTGCTACCTAGCCTTGAACATCGCTTCACTCTACTGTGGCCGTTGCTACGTAGCCTTGAACAGCACTTCACTCTTCTGTGGCCGTTGCTACGTAGCCTTGAACAGCGCTTCACTCTACTGTGGCCGTTGCTACGTAGCCTTGAACAGCGCTTCACTCTACTGTGGCCGTTGCTACGTAGCCTTGAACAGCGCTTCACTCTACTGTGGCCGTTGCTATGTAGCCTTGAACAGCGCTTCACTCTACTGTGGCCGTTGCTATGTAGCCTTGAACAGCGCTTCACTCTACCGTGGCCGTTGCTACGTAGCCTTAAACAGCACTTCACTCTACTGTGGCCGTTGCTACGTAGCCTTGAACAGCACTTCACTCTACTGTGGCCGTTGTTACGTAGCCTTGAACAACACTTCACTTTACTGTGGTCGTTGCTACATAGCCTTGAACAACGCCTCACTTTACTGTGGCCGTTGCTACGTAGCCTTAAACAGTGCTTCACTCTACTGTGGTCGTTGCTACATAGCCTTGAACAGCGATACACTGTCTGTACAGTAGTGTCTGTAGTATAGATCTCTGTCTATGTTGTGTCTGTAGGATAGATCTCTGTCTATGTTGTGTCTGTAGGATAGATCTCTGTCTATGTTGTGGATGTAGTCCAGTGATTGTGGTCATTGCTACAGTGGCTGTGTCTGTTCAGTATAATATCTGTTCAGCACAATTGTCTGCTTATGCCAGTGATCCTCTGTAGCTCAGTTACTCAGCAGAAGCTCAAACAAGAATGACCTGTGACACGCTCCGTAGAGAAATGGTCCTACGAATTAGAGGCTATGCTATAGGACTGCTTTTCTAGAGCTGACTGGAATATAAAAAGGCGGCAGGTAGCTTAGTGGTTAAGAGCGATGTGCCAGTAACCGAAAGGTCGCTGGTTCTAATCCCCGAGCCGACTAGGTGAAAAATCTGTCGATGTGCGCTTGAACAAGGTACTTAACCCTAATTGCTCCTGTAAGTCGCTCTGGATAAGAGCGTCTGCTAAATGACTAAAATGTAAATGTAATGTAAATGAATATGTTCCGGGACTCCGCCAATAGCGTCGACGACCTAACCAGCTCCGTCACCTGCTTCATTAGGAAATGCATCGCCGACGTTGTCCCCACAGTGAAGGTTCGCTGCTTCCCCAATCAAAAGCCCTATGTTATCACTGAGGTTGGCGCTAAGGAACAAGGTGGAATCCTATTACACAGGCTCCGATGCCCGCCGCATGTGGTAGGGGCTACAGTCCAATACATGCTTCGACAAAAACAACACCAACCCGCGCATAAGGCTGACCCAGAGGACTGGCCGATCTCGCTATCAGAAGCCGACGTGAGTAAGGTTTTGAATCAGGTCAGCACTCGCAAGGCCGCGGGGCCGGATGGTATTCCAGGGCGCATTCTCAGAGCATGCGCAGA
This sequence comes from Coregonus clupeaformis, assembly GCF_020615455.1. NCBI lineage: Eukaryota > Metazoa > Chordata > Actinopteri > Salmoniformes > Salmonidae > Coregonus > Coregonus clupeaformis. Next base: position 4,723,748 of record NC_059224.1, on the reverse strand, counting down.
ACAGCTGGCAGGCATATTCACTGTAATTTTCAGGCTCTCCTTGTCTCAGTCTGTAATCCCCACGTCTCAAGATGACCACCATAATTTCTGTTCCCAAGAACTCTAAGGCTACCTGCCACAACGACTACCACCCTGTAGCACTCACATCTGTAATCATGAAGTGCTTAGAAAGGCTGGTTATGGCACACATCAACTCCATCATCCCAGACACCCTAGGCCAGTGGTCACCAACCAGTCAATCTTCAAGGCATTCCTAGTCGATCACCAAACATTTCTGTAGAAAAGCCAACGATAAAAGCTTGGTCTCCTTTTTATTTTAAATGTGTTTAGCTGTTGGAGGTAGGTGCAGTTAATTCAGAAGCCCTGCGCGCCGGGTAAGCAAAATGTTCCTATTTTTAACCATTTCATTTGTCTAAAAAGACAAACTCCGCCTACCCGGCGGACCGGGAGAACTCTAGCTAAATCGAGTGCGCCTACTGCGCTGGCCAATCGGATAGCTCAAATCACCGTGCCTACAGAGCTTCCACGACCCCGGCCACAGCAAAGTTTGAGACTAGCCTACGTTAGATTTAATAACTTTTAAAACCATGACCACAGAGAGACTGTCCAAGAATACAGCAAAGAGCTGCTGTTTCTATGAGTGAGTTCATGTTTAAGATTTTATTTAGCACTGTCAACACTGTTTTTATTCAAATCTATTACAAAACGTAAAAGGCGCTTCTCCCTACTTCTGCTTGCGCTGCAGCTGCAGTGAATGAGTAGCTACAGTGGCTTGCGAAAGTATTTACCCACCTTGGCATTTTTCTTATTTTGTTGTCTTACAACCTGGAATTAAAATTGATTTTTGGGGGGTTTGTATCATTTGATTTACACAACATGCCTACCACTGTGAAGATGCAAAATATTTTTAATTGTGAAACAAACAAGAAATAAGAGAAAAAACAGAAAAATTTAGCGTGCATACTGTAACTATTCACCCCCCCAAAGTCAATACTTTGTAGAGCCACCTTTTGCAGCAATTACAGCTGCAAGTCTCTTGGGGTATGTCTCTATAAGCTTGGCACATCTAGCCACTGGGATTTTTGCCCATTCTTCAATGCAAAACTGGTCCAGCTCCTTGAAGTTGGATGGTTCCGCTGGTGTACAGCAATCTTTAAGTCATACCACAGATTCTCAATTGGATTGAGGTCTGGGCTTTGACTAGGCCATTCCAAGACATTGAAATGTTTCCCCTTAAACCACTCGAGTGTTGCTTTAGCAGTATGCTTAGGGTCGTTGTCCTGCTGGAAGGTGAAGCTCCATCCCAGTCTCAAATCTCTGGAAGACTGAAACAGGTTTCCCTCAAGAATTTCCCTGTATTTAGCGCCATCCATCATTCCTTCAATTCTGACCCGTTTCCCAGTCCCTGCCAATGAAAAACATCCCCACAGCATGATGCTGCCACCACCATGCTTCACTGTGGGGATGGTGTTCTCGGGGTGATGAGAGGTGTTGGGTTTGCGCCAGACATAGCGTTTTCCTTGATGGCCAAAAAGCTCAATTTTAGTCTCATCTGACCAGAGGACCTTCTTTCATATGTTTGGGGAGTCTCCCACATGTCTTTTGATGAACACCAAACGTGTTTTCTAATTTTCTTCTTTAAGCAATGGCTTATTTCTGCCGACATTTCTGTAAAGCCCAGCTCTGTGGAGTGTACGGCTTAAAGTGGTCCTATGGACAGATACTCCAATCTCCGCTGTGGAGCTTTGCAGCTCCTTCAGGATTATCTTTGGTCTCTTTGTTGCCTCTCTAATTAATGCCCTCCTTGCCTGGTTCGTGAGTTTTGGTGGGCGGCCCTCTCTTGGCAGGTTTGTTGTGGTGCCATATTCTTTACATTTTTTAATAATTTAAAGGTGCTCCGTGGGATGTTCAAAGTTTCAGATATTTTTTTATAACCCAACCCTGATCTGTACTTCTCTACAACTTTGTCCCTGACCTGTTTGGAGAGCTCCTTGGTCTTCATGGTGCCACTTACTTGGTCGTGCCCCTTGCTTAGTGGTGTTGCAGACTCTGGGGCCTTTCAGAACAAGTTTATATATACTGAGATCATGTGACAGATCATGTGATACTTAGATTGCACACAGGTGGACTTTATATAACTAATTATGTGACTTCTGAAGGTAATTGATTGCACCAGATCTTATTTAGGGGCTTCATAGCAAAGAGGGTGAATACATATGCACGCACCACTTTTCTGTTATTTATTTTTATGAATTCTTTGAAACAAGTAATTTTTTTTCATTTCACTTCACCAATTTGGACTATTTTGTGTATGTCCATTACATGAAATCCAAATAAAAATCAATTTAAATTACATGTTGTAATGCAAAAAATAGGAAAAATGCCAAGGGGTATGAATACTTTTGCAAGGCACTGTATGTGTATGGATAGCCCTGCATTTTTATTATTATAAGTGTCATGTCTATTTTAATATCGAGGAATATTTCACTTTTTCTGGTCATAGGAACAACATGAATTTTGTGCATGACGCAGATGCGGTGCGACTCGAGTTTCACCATCAGGTGGAAGACTGTCCCCTCTCACTGGTCAGTCTCACCGGAGGAAAGAAAGGAGAGAGCAGGGACCATGAGAGACGAACTCGCTGCTGCTCTCTCCCACCCTCCACTGAGAATAATTGCAGTGTTCAAAATAACTGGGAACTCTGAAATTTCTGACTTCCGACTTCAGTGCATTCAAGACAACTGCGAACTGGGAAAAAATGTGATCCGACTGGGAAAAATAATTTGGAACGGTCATACAACTCAGAAACTCTTGCATCTTTCTAGAGCTCTGTCTGTCCGACCTGAAGATCACTGACGTCATGATTTGACCTCGTATTTTTTTTAGTTCCCAGTGGTCTTGAACGCAACATGATAATCAGATGCAGGTACCATCAGTTCAGTAAAATAAAAAAGCTAATTACTTGCAAATTATTTCAATTTATGCTCAGCTGTGCCTCGCAAGTGCTACATCAACTGATCTATTTTGTTATCAAAGCTCGAGTTTTGAAATATAATATGGTCTTAGAAGAACAATATTGGCAATCCAGGTATATAGCCAATATGCTGAATAAAAAATAAAAATAAAACATGTATTAGGCCTACTGCACAAACCTCATTCCTACAGAACTGTTTTTATTAGGTTAATGTTAAATTTTTTAAAGTCATGTTTAAAAATAAATCTGAGCGGTAGATCTCGGCTTGCTTTTTCAATACGAAAGTGATCTTGTCTCAGAAAAGGTTGGTGACCACTGCCCTAGACCCACTCCAATTTGCGTACCGCCCCAACAGATCCATAGACGACGCAATCTTGACTCAATTGCACTCCACACTGCCCTCACCCACCTAGAGAAGAGGAATACCAATGCGAGAATGCTGTTCATTGACTGAAACTCAGCGTTCAACACCATAGTGCCCTCCAAGCTCATCACCAACCTTGGGACCCTGGGACTGAACACCTCCCTCTGCAACTGGATCCTGAACTTACTGACGGGTCAACCCCAGGTGGTGAGGATAGGAAACATCACCTCCACCATGCTGACCATCAACATGGGGATCCCACAGGGGTGTGTGCTCAGTCCCCTACTGTACACCTTGTTCACCCATGACTGCGAGGCCGCGCACGACTCCAACACCATCATCATGTTTGCTGATGACACAACGGTGACGATGAGACAGCCTACATGGAGGAGGTCAGAGACTTGTCAGTGTGGGGCCAGGACAACAACCTCTCCCTCAACGTCAGTAAGAACAAGGAGCTGATCGTGGACTACAGGAAACGGGGGGGCGAGCATGCCCCCATCCACATCGAGAGGATCGAGAGCTTCAAGTTCCTCAGTGTCCAAATCACTACAGACTTAAAATGGTCCACACGCACACAGTCGTGAATAAGGCGCAAGCACCTTTTCCCCCTCAGGAGGTTGAAAAGATTTGGCAGTCGCCATCCTCAAATAGTTCTACAGCTGCACCATTGAGAGCATCTTGACTGGCTGCATCACCGCTTGGTATGGCAACTGCACCGCCCTCGATCACATGGAGCTACAGAGGGTGTTTTGACAGCCCAGTACATCACTGGGGCCGAGCTCCCTGCCATCCAGGAACTCTATATCAGGCGGTGTGAAATGAAGGCCCAGAAAATTGTTAAAGACTCCAGCCTACCAAGCCATAGACTGTTCTCTCTGCTTCCGCACGGCAAGCGGTACCGGTTCAACAAGTCTGACACCAACAGGCTCCTGAACAGCTTCTATCTCCAAGCCATAAGACTGCTAAATAGCTAACTAAATAGCTACACAGACTATCTGCATTGACCCTTTTATTTACATTTTTGCACACTCACAGGACTCACTCAGTCACACACACTCACACTGACACACACACACACAGACTTAATTTGCTCAAAAGCTCAACACGCACACACATTCATACTGTCTCTACACACACGCACACTCATCATATATGCTGCTGCTACTCTGTTTATCATATATCCTGATGCCTAGTCACCTTACCCCTTTACATATCTAACCCTACCACTCCAGTATTACATTTTAGTCATTAAGCAGACGCTCTTATCCAGAGCGACTTACAGTTAGTGAGTGCATACATGTTTTTTTGTGTGTTTTTTTATACTGGTCCCCCGTGGGAAACGAACCCACAACCCTGGCGTTGCAAACGCCATGCTCTACAAACTGAGCTACACGGGACCAGTATCCCTGCACATTGTAAATATGGTATTGGCCCTTACCCTGGAACTGACCCTGTATATACAGTTGAAGTCGGAAGTTTACATACACCTTAGCCAAATACATTTAAACTCAGTTTTTTCACAATTCCTGACATTGAATAGTAAAAAAATCCCTGTCTTAGGTCAGTTAGGATCATCACCACTTTATTTTAAGAATGTGAAATGTCAGAATAATAGTAGAAAAAAATATTTATTTCAGCTTTTATTTCTTTCATCACATTCCCAGTGTGTCAGAAGTTTACATACACTCAATTAGTATTTGGTAGCAATGCCTTTAAATTGTTTAACTTGGGTCAAACGTTTCGGGTAGCCTTCCACAAGCTTCCCACAATAAGTTGGGTGAATTTTGGCCCTTACTGTTGGCTTGGGAGCTGTAACCTAGCCCTTACTGCTGGCTTGGGAGCTGTAACCTAGCCCTTACTGTTGGCTTGGGGGCTGTAACCTAGCCCTTACTGCTGGCTTGGGGGCTGTAACCTAGCCCTTACTGTTGGCTTGGGGGCTGTAACCTAGCCCTTACTGCTGGCTTGGGGGCTGTAACCTAGCCCTTACTGTTGGCTTGGGGGCTGTAACCTAGCCCTTACTGTTGGCTTGGGGGCTGTAACCTAGCCCTTACTGTTGGCTTGGGGGCTGTAACCTAGCCCTTACTGTTGGCTTGGGGGCTGTAGCCTAGCCCTTACTGTTGGCTTGGGAGCTGTAACCTAGCCCTTACTGCTGGCTTGGGGGCTGTAACCTAGCCCTTACTGTTGGCTTGGGGGGCTGTAACCCTAGCCCTTACTGTTGGCTTGGGGGCTGTAACCTAGCCCTTACTGTTGGCTTGGGGGCTGTAACCTAGCCCTTACTGTTGGCTTGGGGGCTGTAACCTAGCCCTTACTGTTGGCTTGGGGGCTGTAACCTAGCCCTTACTGTTGGCTTGGGGGCTGTAACCTAGCCCTTACTGCTGGCTTGGGGGCTGTAACCTAGCCCTTACTGTTGGCTTGGGGGCTGTAACCTAGCCCTTACTGTTGGCTTGGGGGCTGTAACCTAGCCCCTTACTGCTGGCTTGGGGGCTGTAACCTAGCCCTTACTGTTGGCTTGGGGCTGTAGCCTAGCCCTTACTGTTGGCTTGGGAGCTGTAACCTAGCCCTTACTGCTGGCTTGGGGGCTGTAACCTAGCCCTTACTGTTGGCTTGGGGGCTGTAACCCTAGCCCTTACTGCTGGCTTGGGGGCTGTAACCTAGCCCTTACTGTTGGCTTGGGGGCTGTAACCTAGCCCTTACTGTTGGCTTGGGGGCTGTAACCTAGCCCTTACTGTTGGCTTGGGGGCTGTAACCTAGCCCTTGCTGTTGGCTTGGGGGCTGTAACCTAGCCCTTACTGTTGGCTTGGGAGCTGTAGCCTAGCCCTTACTGTTGGCTTGGGGGCTGTAACCTAGCCCTTACTGCTGGCTTGGGGGCTGTAGCCTAGCCCTTACTGTTGGCTTGGGGGCTGTAACCTAGCCCTTACTGTTGGCTTGGGGGCTGTAGCCTAGCCCTTACTGTTGGCTTGGGAGCTGTAGCCTAGCCCTTACTGTTGGCTTGGGGGCTGTAACCTAGCCCTTACTGTTGGCTTGGGAGCTGTAGCCTAGCCCTTACTGTTGGCTTGGGGGCTGTAACCTAGCCCTTACTGTTGGCTTGGGAGCTGTAACCTAGCCCTTACTGTTGGCTTGGGGGCTGTAGCCTAGCCCTTACTGTTGGCTTGGGGGCTGTAACCTAGCCCTTACTGCTGGCTTGGGAGCTGTAGCCTAGCCCTTACTGTTGGCTTGGGGGCTGTAACCTAGCCCTTACTGTTGGCTTGGGGGCTGTAACCTAGCCCTTACTGTTGGCTTGGGGGCTGTAACCTAGCCTTACTGCTGGCTTGGGAGCTGTAGCCTAGCCCTTACTGTTGGCTTGGGAGCTGTAACCTAGCCCTTACTGTTGGCTTGGGGGCTGTAACCTAGCCCTTACTGTTGGCTTTGGGGCTGTAACCTAGCCCTTACTGTTGGCTTGGGAGCTGTAACCTAGCCCTTACTGTTGGCTTGGGGGCTGTAACCTAGCCCTTACTGTTGGCTTGGGAGCTGTAACCTAGCCCTTACTGTTGGCTTGGGGGCTGTAACCTAGCCCTTACTGTTGGCTTGGGAGCTGTAGCCTAGCCCTTACTGTTGGCTTGGGAGCTGTAGCCTAGCCCTTACTGTTGGCTTGGGGGCTGTAACCTAGCCCTTACTGTTGGCTTGGGGGCTGTAACCTAGCCCTTACTGTTGGCTTGGGGGCTGTAACCTAGCCCTTACTGTTGGCTTGCTCTGAGTTTGCCTGTGGGGGGTGTAGCCTAGCCTAGACTACAGAACATTCACAAAACAGAGACCATTAAATAGAGTCAGAGACAGAAACACAGAGGAGGGCATGACATTGAATGTAGACTGCAGTGACCCACTGCATTCAGAGTCTGTAGTGCTGTTCATTCACCAGACTGAAAACCATTGACACTGGTGGGCAGACCCAGAGAACCATCATGCACACACATAGACAGACAGACACACACACACACACACACACACACACACACACACAAACATACACACACACACATAGACATACACACATACACTACACTGTGTTATTATCATCATTACTACATGGAGCATGAATGGCTGAGCGTATGAGATGTGACAACATCCTTTCTCCCTGGTCGCTCCTCCATTGTTCCTTCCTGCTACAGGCCCATGCTCCTTTATGGACCTTCCTGCCACAGCCCCATGCTCCTCCATTCGACCTTCCTGCCACAGCCCCATGCTCCTCCATTGGTCCTTCCTGCCACAGCCCCATGCTCCTCCATTTATCCTTCCTGCCACAGCCCCACGCTCCTCCATTAGACCTTCCTGCCACAGCCCCATGCTCCTCCATTGTTCATTCCTGCCACAGCCCCATGCCCCTCCATTGGTCCTTCCTGCCACAGCCCCATGCTCCTCCATTGGTCCTTCCTGCCACAGCCCCATGCTCCTCCATTGTTCATTCCTGCCACAGCCCCATGCTCCTCCATTGGTCCTTCCTGCCACAGCCCCATGCTCCTCCATTGTGCCTTCCTGCCACAGCCCCATGCTCCTCCATTGTGCCTTCCTGCCACAGCCCCATGCTCCTCCATTGGTCCTTCCTGCCACAGCCCCATGCTCCTCCATTGTTCCTTCGTGCCACAGCCCCATGCTCCTCCATTGGTCTTTCCCTTACACTTCCTAGAGTGGCAGTTTAGACTGGATCTTTCTGACCGTTAGAGTGCACTACTTTTGACCAGAGTGCCATTTGGGACACAGTCTAAGGGATAGATTATGTCAAAGGCTTCTGGAGATGCTATAGAATAGAATGCCAGGGTAGGCCGAGGCTGCCATTGGTCATTTTGGAGGGCAGTGGTTTTATGGTCTGTCATTGGTCATTTTGGAGGGCAGTGTTTTTTTGTTCTGTCATTGATCAGTGTTGGAGAGGGCAGTGGTTTTCTGGTGTGTCATTAATCAGTGTCAGAGAGGGCAGTGGTTTTCTGGTGTGTCATTAATCAGTGTCAGAGAGGGCAGTGGTTTTCTGGTTTGTAATTGTTCAGCTTCAGAGGGTAGTTGTTAACTGGTCTGTCATTGGTCAGCTTTTGAGGGCAGTGTTTTTCTAGTTTGTCATTGGTCAGATGAGTGTTTGTGTGGGCTACAATAGAGTTAAATACTATGTTTGTGTACTGTATGTATGGATCTCTGCATCTTTAACATTTTGAGAAGTCGGTACCGGTACTGTCGTTATTGTTATTTTATTGAGTTACTATTTCCTGTTGTATTTTTAGCACATTTTTCTTACTTTTTAACTCTGCATTGTTGGGAAAGGGCTCGTAAGTAAAACTGTGTCAAAGACTCCAGCCACCCTAGTCATAGACTGTTCTCTCTGCTACCGCATGGCAAGCGGTACCAGAGCGCCAAGTCTAGGTCCAAAAGGCTCCTCAACAGCTTCTACCCCCAAGCCATAAGACTGCTGAACAGTTAATCAAATGGCTACCCGGACTATTTACATTGACCCCCCCTTTTCATACGCTGCTGCTACTTGCTGTTTATTATCTATGCATAGTCACTTTACCCCTACCTACATGTACATATCACCTCAATTACCTCTACTAACCTGTACCCTTGAACATTGACTCGGTATCGGTGCCCCCTGTATACAGCCTTGTTATTGTTATTTTATTGTGTTACTGTTTTTACTTTAGTTTATTTAGTAAATATTTTTTTAACTCGTATTTTTCTTAAAACTGCATTGTTGGTTAAGGGCTTGTAAGTAAGCGTTTCACAGTAAGGTCTACACCTGTTGTATTCGGAGCATGTGACAAATAACATTTGATTTGATTAGATTTTAGATTTATTTTATTTGAAGTCACCATCACATTGTTCCACTCCCATTCATTATGCTACAGAGTATCTAAGGATAGAATGGTCTAAAGCCTACAGGTAACTATCATCTACAGATCAAACAGGGGATAGACAGTTATGGGGGTGATAACATAATAGTTTGTGTTATGTTTTCTATGTACAACATCTTTCCCACGGTGAGTAAAGGTTTTGATGCTTTGCTTTGGGTCATTCACTCACTCTCTCTCTCTCACACACACACACACACAGACACACACACGAACACACACACACACCACAATCAACAAAATAGACAAATAATGCTACAATTCCAATAAATCTAATTGATCCAATGTAACCGTGCTCTCCTCTCGTCCTCAGCCTGTTGTCCTGTGCTGTACTGTACCGTACTGTACTGTATGTGGCATAATGCCGTTGACCCTCGGCTGCGCTGGCTTACCTGGGACAGACACACTGATGCTGCATTCATGTGCTATTCAGAACTAGGAAACTCGGAAATGTCTAACTGGGAAACGGGGGGTACAACAACGCTACCCGAGTTTCCCGCTTGAATGTAACACTTGGAAGGCCATTTTTGATTGTTTTGTACTTCAGAAGCTCCAAGTCTTGATGTGTCTGATTACTAATAATTCTGATAGCACATGAACACGGCATGAGATACAGCACAGTGGGCCTCCTGACGGACAGGGGTACTGTCTATCTGTCTGTCTCAGAGTTTGTCTGTCTGTCTGGCTTCTGGCTATGTTAACCCTGTTCTCTTCTCTCCTCCTCCTCCTCCTCCTCCTCCTCCTCCTCCTCCTCCTCCTCCTCCTCTCTCGTGGCACTAGGCGCGGCTCCCCTCCTGTTCATCCACCCTAAGCATTGCTGAGGTACTCCTGCATGACTTCTAATGCATCGCCATGGCCACCGTCGTCATGGCATTTTCATGGCTTCGGTGACTACGGTCCCCCCTCCTTGTTCACCAGGCATGCTTGCTCAGTCACTCCATCCCTCCCTCCACCCTTCCTTCTTCCACACACACACACACATACAGCTCCACTTGGGTCTTCACCTCACCATCCGATCCACTCACACTTACTGCCATGTGACATGTGACTCAACAACGTTTAAAATACAGTGTTAGAGGTGAAACATCGTGGTAGTCAGATGTCGCTGTGCGGAGGCAGCGTTGATTGTCCCCACAGTGCATTGCTCCACCCCTCAGCTGGTTCTAAGCTTGGCTTGGTCCATTATCTCTAACAGGCACCTCTCCTGTTGTTGACACTCTGGTAGTATTGATTTAATTGTTAAGTAATGAGGTTGACGATTGGGAAGGAATATGGTATCCATCTCCAATAGATGGGCAGTGGAAGGACACTTCCACCCTGTCAGTAGATCTCCTGTTAGTAACTATTTAGAATAGCCAAGGAAAAGCTGGGCCAAAAGGGTAAGTTGAGCCACCCTTGTTTCTAGGAAACCAGACACAAAATGGATAATTTGACCAAATATATAGGAACAAATTTAGGAAGAAACCTAGATAATTTTAAGATTGTTCTATACAATCTGAGGTGCTAAACCTAGTATGAAAGTTCATCATTGTAGCTGTGTGGGCTAATATAGTCAAAATATAGAAAAATAAATATTGAAAATCTTCGCATTGAAATCTTTTGTTGAAATGATGCATATACAATGTTGACTCAACCAGTTTTTGACCAGTGGGATGTGCCAAGCACTGGAGAGAAAATATACTATTTTTCCACCAGTACACTAACACACACATAGCCAATATCACTGTCCTCCACTCACTAATACTAAGTCACTCTCCTTCACTCACTAACACTAAGTCACTCTCCTTCACTCACTAACACTAACTCACTCTCCTCCACTCACTAACACTAACTCACTCTCCTCCACTCACTAACACTAACTTACTCTCCTCCACTCACTAACACTAACTCACTCTCCTTCACTCACTAACACTAACTCACTCTCCTCCACTCACTAACACTAACTCACTCTCCTCCACTCACTAACACTAACTCACTCTCCTTCACTCACTAACACTAACTCACTCTCCTTCACTCACTGACACTAACTCACTCTCCTTCACTCACTAACACTAACTCACTCTCCTCCACTCACTACAATAACTCACTCACCTTCACTAACTAACACTAACTCACTCTCCTTCACTCACTAACACTAACTAACTCACTCACATTCACTAACTAACACTAACTCACTCTCCTTCACTCACTAACACTAACTAACTCACTCTCCTCCACTCACTAACACTAACTCACGGTCCTTCACTCACTAACACTAACTCACTTTCCTTCACTCACTAACACTAACTCACTCTCCTTCACTAACTAACACTAACTCACTCTCCTCCACTCACTACAATAACTCACTCACCTTCACTAACTAACACTAACTCACTCTCCTTCACTCACTAACACTAACTAACTCACTCACCTTCACTAACTAACACTAACCCACTCTCCTTCACTCACTAACACTAACTAACTCACTCTCCTCCACTCACTAACACTAACTCACTCTCCTTCACTAACTAACACTAACTCACTCTCCTTCACTAACTAACACTAACTCACTGTCCTTCACTCACTAACACTAACTCACTTTCCTTCACTCACTAACACTAACTCACTCTCCTTCACTAACTAACACTAACTAACTCACTCACCTTCACTAACTAACACTAACTCACTCTCCTTCACTCACTAACACTAACTAACTCACTCACCTTCACTAACTAACACTAACCCACTCTCCTTCACTCACTAACACTAACTAACTCACTCTCCTCCACTCACTAACACTAACTCACTCTCCTCCACTCACTAACACTAACTCACTCTCCTCCACTCATTAACACTAACTCACTCTCCTTCACTCACTAACACTAACTCACTCTCCTCCACTCATTAACACTAACTCACTCTCCTTCACTCACTAACACTAACTCACTCACCTTCACTAACTAACACTAACTCACTCTCCTTCACTCACTAACACTAACTAACTCACTCTCCTCCACTCACTAACACTAACTCACTCTCCTCCACTCACTAACACTAACTCACTCTCCTTCACTAACTAACACTAACTCACTCTCCTTCACTAACTAACACTAACTCACTCTCCTTCACTAACTAACACTAACTCACTGTCCTTCACTCACTAACACTAACTCACTCTCCTTCACTAACTAACACTAACTCACTCTCCTCCACTCACTAACACTAACTCACTCTCCTCCACTCACTAACACTAACTCACTCTCCTTCACTCACTAACACTAACTCACTTTCTAAAACAAGCCATAGAAAGTTGGTTGCAATTTCAATTTAATCCTCCAGAAACGACAGAACAAATAATGCAGCAAAAATTGTGGTTAAACTCAAATATACTAATTGACAAAAAAACTTTTTTGGCTAAAGGATTGCAATATTTACCTGGAGCTAACACTGCAGATAGCACTACTTGGTGATCTGAAAAGTCATAGTCAATCGATCAATAACATAATAATACTATTAGCAAAAATGTTTATTTTCAATTCATAATCTTTAGAAACAATGAGAATAGAAAGGTTCAGAACTTTTGTAAGACCACAGTACAGTTGAAATACAGTATATATGGCAAATAGAAATCCCATATGGATGGTGTTAAAAGATAGATGGGAGGTGTTGAATGGAATTGAAGGATGGGACTAATAACAACTAACAACAAACAATAACAAGATAACTAATAATGTAGGCACGCTGTGTCCATAATAAGTGTATGGGTTGTAGGTTGGGAGCTTTTGTGAAGGAGCACAGTTAGAAAGATATGGCATATAGAAGCAAACCGGATGGACATCATGAAAATGATCGGAGAGGTTGAGAGTAGAAGAAGTTCAGGAGAAAGAACAAACAAAATGTAATTACTGTAAAATTGACTGTGTCCATAAAATGTAGATAGTGGGTATGGGCTGGAAGTAGAGCCCTAGGCGTTGTTGTTCACTAGTTTACTCCAAGTGGGGAAAGGGTGGCGGGGTTGGAAAGTAATATATATATTTTTAAAAAGGATATGTATGTGTATGTATGTATGTATGTATGTATGTATGTGTGTGTGTATGTGTGTATATGTGTATGTATGTGTATGTATGTGTTTTATATATATATATATATATATATATATATATATATATATATATATATATATATAAACATGGGGGATTGGAAGTGATGCAGACAATTACATTGATGGAAGTTACAATCTATCTGCAATATTAAGCTGATCTACCCCCCAAAAAAACAAGAAAAAAAAAACACTAACTCACTCTCCTCCACTCACTAACACTAACTCACTCTCCTTCACTCACTAACACTAACTCACTCTCCTCCACTCACTAACACAAACTCACTCTCCTCCACTCACTAACACTAACTCACTCTCCTCCACTCACTAACACTAACTCACTCCTTCATTCACTGACACTAACTCACTGTCAGACCCATGCTAAATGTGCTCTAGTTTGGAGTGAAAACTCTTGAGAAGTTGCTTTCACATTATTTGGTTGTTATTTCATCAATTTTTGGTTCTGTATCATCGTAGTAGTGGTTGTTTTGCAGTCAGTGGACTTTTCTTTTTGTAAAGCAGTTTCATTTTTAAAAACGGATTGCTGTATGTTTGTCAGGGCAGTAGTCCTGGCTTGGATCTCAGATATCTCTGTGTGTGTGTATATGTGTGTGTGTGTGTGTGTATATGTGTGTGTGTGTGTGTGTGTGTGTGTCTCAGGGGTAGCTTGTGTATGGGTGGCTGTGTGTGTGTGTGTGTCTAATTGTGTGCCTACGTGTAGGTGTGTGTGTGTGTGTGTGTGTGTGTGTGTGTGTGTGTGTTTAGTTCAAAACTATACATGTGTTCTAATGTACTGTACCAGGACATTTGCATGCTTTCATACCTGTGTGTGTGCCTGTGTGTGTGCGTATATGGTGCGTGTGCGTGTGTGTATGCGTATATGGTGCGTGTGTGTGATGCATGATGGAGTGCGTGAAGGCGAGTGACCTATCCTGTGGCTTCCTCCAGGCCTCACGGAGAGAGTTCAGGGCTCACCTGGATGAGGTCATCACGCTCAAGTCAAGGTACTCTACCTTGGACCAGGTAAACCCCCCTTACCTTCTATCTAACCCCCCCCCCCCCCGGCATGCGGACCCTGCTCCCCACCATAGACACAGCTACAGCCACCACACAGCACAAGGTCCTCAGAGAATCCAGTAAGAGACACCTGTCAGGTCAGACATCCAGAGATAGATAGATGGACAGGGAAGAGGGCCAGGGTCCACAGCCCACAGAGGGCTCACCATCTCAGGCAGACTGCTCTCTGAGGCTCCGCTGTGTTCTCATGCAGTACTGGAGCTCATCTATAGGAAAGATAGAGACTGTAGGAAAGAGAGGGAAAATATACATTAGGAGAGGCAGGAAGGAAACATAGGATATATTAACAAAGGGGAGATGAAACACACAATATGAAATGTAGTCTTTCTAGGCAATTTCAAATCTAATTTTATTTGTCACATGCGCCGAATACAACAGGTGTAGACCTTACAGTGAAATGCTTACTTACAAGCCCTTAACCAACAATGCAGTTTTAAGAAAAATACGTGTTAAGTAAAAAAGATGACAAAAAAATAATTAGAGCAGCAGTAAAAGAACAGTAGGGAGGCTATATACAGGGTGTACCAGTACAGAGTCAATGTGCTTGAGTGTTCAGGAGTCTTATGGCTTCGGGGTAGAAGCTGTTAAGAAGCCTTTTGGACCTAGACTTGGCGCTCCGGTTCCGCTTGCCATGTGGTAGCAAAATGAACAGTCTATGACTAGGGTGGCTGTAGTCTTTGACAATTTTTAGGGCCTTCCTCTGACACCGCCTGGTATATAGGTCCTGAATGGCAGGAAGCTTGGCCCCAGTGATGTACTGGGCCATACGCACTACCCTCTGTAGTGCCTTGCGGCCGAGCAGTTGCCATACCAGGAGGTGATGCAACCAGTCAGGATGCTCTCGATGGTACAGCTGTATAACTTTTTGAGGATCTGAGTACAATTTGGCTTGTTCTGTTCATACCAACACCTATCTCTCATCATGCATTTTAACAGAGTGTCCCTCCATAGCAAAGCCATACAGTATAGTACTGTACAGTAGGGTTGGAGATAGAATAGTGTTCAGTACAGTAGGGTTGGAGATAGTGTTCAGTACAGTAGGGTTGGAGATAGAATAGTGTTCAATACAGTAGCGTTGGAGATAGTGTTCAGTACAGTAGGAGATAGAATAGTGTTCGGTAAAGGAGGGTTGGAGATAGAATAGTGTTCAGCACAGTAGGGTTGGAGATAGGATAGTGTTTAGTACAGTAGGGTTGGAGATAGGATAGTGTTTAGTACAGTAGGGTTGGAGATAGGATAGTGTACCGTACATCCCTCCCCACCGTTCATTCTCTCTCATTCATTACCCATCTAGTCGTGGTGTGTGTGTGTCTGTGTTGGGAGCTGGGGAGGGAAGTATTTATTTTAGCATTGTTGTTGTCTATGTATGTATTTTTGTTCATGTCAATGAGAAGATGTGCACATGAATGTCCTTATACCAGAGAATAGCTGTGTGTGTGTGGGTGTGGGTGTGGGTGTGGGTGGGTGGGTGGGTGCGACAGTAGTTTACAATCAGTATTGCCAGAGGAAGTCCTGAAGGTTAGCCCTGGAGAAGTCTAGAGTAGTAGTGTGGAGCAGAGAGCAACCCAGGGGCATCTCTCCCTCCCCTCTCTCTCACCCTCTCTCTCCCTCTCTCCCCCTCTCTCTCTCCCTCCCCTTTCTCTCTCCCTCTCTCCCCCTCTCTCCCCCTCTCTCTCCCTCTCTCCCCCTCTCTCTCTCCCTCCCCTTTCTCTCTCCCTCTCTCTCTCTCCCTCTCTCCCCCTCGCTCTCTCCCTCCCCTTTCTCTCTCTCTCTCACCCTCTCTCTCCCTCTCTCCCCCTCTCTCTCTCCCTCCCCTTTCTCTCTCCCTCTTTCCCACTCTCTCCCCCTCTCTCTCTCCCTCCCCTTTCTCTCACCCTCTCTCTCCCTCTCTCCCCCTCTCTCTCTCCCTCCCCTTTCTCTCTCCCTCTCTCCCCCTCTCTCTTTCCCTCCCCTTTCTCTCTCCCTCTCCCCCTCTCTCTCTCCCTCCCCCTCTCCCTCCCCTCTCTCCCTCTCCTCTCTCTCTCCCCTCTCCCCCCTCTCTCTCCTCTCTCTCTCCTTCCCCTCTCTCTCCTTCCCCTCTCTCGTCCTCCCCTCTCTCCCCCTTAGGCGCTGCTCTGGGGATTGAGTATTGTCTTTGGAGCGCTACAGAATCATTTTGTCCCATCCTTCCCCACTCTGTCACGATCACTCCTTTTCGTCTATCCCTCTCTCCTGTGGGACAGGTTGGTGGTAGAGGGGGTTAGAACTCCTCCTCCTCACTCCTCCTCCCCTCCCCTCTCCTCAACTCTGCTCTCCTCTCCTCTCCTCAACTCTTCTCTCCTCTCCTCTCCACACCTCTGCTCTCCTCCTCTTCTCCCCTCCTCTCATTCCCTCCCCCCTCTCATCCCCCTCCTCTCTCCTTCTCTCCTCCCCTCCCTGCCCCATGTCACAGCCCTCTCCTCTTCCTCTGCCCCTAAATCTTCCTCTTTGCATAATGTGTCTTACAGCGCCTTTGTTTTTCTGCTGAGCTCAGCACAGAAACAGTCCCCTGGTCCCCACGAGCCGCTTCTAAACCTCGTCTGTTATTGGTCCATTGATTTACCCCCAGGCGGCGGGTTAGCTTAGCAGCCGTCGCCGTCCACTCCGAGACCTTTCTCCCTGACCCAGCCTCCGCACTCGCCACTTGCTATACCCCCCACCCCTCCCCACCCCACCCCTCTCCACGTCCCGCCACCCATCCCCACCCCTCCGTCGTCAGGCCGTTTTAGGCTGTTTCCGCGGCGACTATCAGGTTGCCGTGTAAAGCGATTAGGGTTGTTGGCAGGGGGGGTGTGTGTTCTTGGTACTCTGTAATAGGTTGCTGTATTGTCAGGGTCTAGCCCAATGCAAGGAAATTGCTGCAGGGCCTGAGAGCTCTGCTACACACACACACACACACACACACACACACACACACACACACACACACAAAGCCACTTATCTCACTCACATGGGCACAGACACACACACGTATCCACACACAGTTACTCAGCGCACTCATCCAAACATGCTCTTCCATCATCTCCGACTACACACACACACACACACACACACAGAGACGAAGTTACTCAGCATATTCACACATGATGTATAAACATTCAATGTGATTCAGTTTACTCACGTTTTCAACAAAGTAACAAATACACCAACACACACCTACACACACTTACACATTAGTGCATTCGGAAAGTATTCAGACCCCTTGACTTTTTCCACATTTTGTTACGTTACAGCCTTATTCTAAAATTGATTAAATTGTTTTTTTCCCTCATCAATCTACACACAATACCCGATAATAACAGATTTTTTGATTTTTTTTGCAAATGTATTAAAAATAAAAAACGGAAATATCACATTTACATAAGTATTCAGACCCTTTACTCAGTACTTTGTTGAAGCACCTTTGGCAGCGATTACAGCCTTGAGTCTTCTTAGGTATGACCCTACAAGCTTGGCACACCTGTATTTGGGGAGTTTCTCCCATTCTTCTCTGCAGATCCTGTCAGGTTGGATGGGGAGCGTCGCTGCACAGTTATTTTCAGGTCTCTCTGGAGATGTTCGATCGGGTTCAAGTCCGGGCTCTGGCTAGGCCACTCAAGGACATTCAGAGACTTGTCCGAAAGCCACTCCTGTGTTGTCTTGGCTGTGTGCTTAGGGTCGTTGTCCTGTTGGAAGGTGAGCCTTCGCCCCAGTCTGAGGTCCTGAACGCTCTGGAGCAGGTTTTCATCAAGGATCTCTCTGTACTTTGCTCCGTTCATCTTTCCCTCGATCCTGAATAGTCTCCCAGTCTCTGCCGCTGAAAAACATCCCCACAGCATGATGCTGGCATGACCCTGGACAACACCCTGTCGTTCTCCGCTAACATCAAAGCGGTCACCCGATCCTGCAGGTTCGTGCTCTACAACATTCGCAGAGTACGACCCTACCTTACACAGAAAGCGGCACAGGTCCTAATCCAGGCACTTGTCATCTCCCGTCTGGATTACTGCAACTCACTGTTGGCTGGGCTCCCTGCCTGTGCCATTAAACCCCTACAACTTATCCAGAATGCTGCAGCCCGTCTGGTGTTCAACCTTCCCAAGTTCTCTCATGTCACCCCGCTCCTCCACACACTCCACTGGCTTCCAGTTGAGGCTCGCATCTACTACAAGACCATGGTGCTTGCCTACGGAGCTGTGAGGGGAACGGCACCTCCTTACCTTCAGGCTCTGATCCTACACCCAAACGAGGGCACTACGTTCATCCACCTCTGGCCTGCTAGCCCCCCTACCTCTACGGAAGCACAGTTCCCGCTCAGCCCAGTCAAAGCTATTCGCTGCTCTGGCACCCCAATGGTGGAACAAGCTCTCCCACGACGCCAGGACAGCGGAGTCACTGACCACCTTCCAGAGACACTTGAAACCCTACCTCTTTAAGGAATACGTGGAATAGTATAAAAGTAATCCTACTACACCCCCCTCCCGCCACCCCCCAACCCCCACCAAACCCCCCCAACCCCCGTCCATCAAAAAAAAAAAAGTGGTTGTCCCACTGGCTATCATAAGTTGAATGCACCAATTTGTAAGTCGCTCTGGATAAGAGCGTCTTCTAAATGACGTAAATGTAAATGTAAATGCTGCATCCACCGTGCTTCACCGTAAGGATGGTGCCAGGTTACCTCTGGACGTGATGTTTGGTATTCAGGCCAAAGAGTTCAATCTTGGTTTCATCAGACCAGATAATCTTGTTTCTCATGGTCTGAGAGTCCTTTAGGTGCCTTTTGGCAAACTCCATGTGGGCTGTCACGTGCCTTCTACTGAGGTGTGGCTTCCTTCCATCTGGCCACCCTACCATAAAGGCCTGATTGGTAGAGTGCTGCAGAGATGGCTGTCTTTCTGGAAGGTTCTCCCATCTCCACAGAGGAACTCTGGAGCTCTGTCAGAGTGACCATAAGGTTCTTGGTCACCTCCCTGATCAAGGCCCTTCTCCCCTGATTGCTCAGTTTGGCTGGGCAGTCAGCTCTAGGAAGAGGCTTTGTGGTTCCAAACTTCTTCCATTTAAGAATGATGGAGGTCACTGTGTTCTTGGGGACCTTCAATGCTGCAGACATTTACCACAGGTGGACTCCAATCAAGTTGTAGAAACATCTCAAGGATGATCAATGGAAACAGGATGCACCTGAGCTCAATTTCGAGTCTCATAGCAAAGGGTCTGAATACTTATGTAAATAAGGTATTTCCTTTATTTTTATTATTTTTGCTAACATTTCTAAGAACCTGTTTTTGCTTTGTCATTATAGGGTATTGTGTGTAGATTGGGGGAAACATTTATTTAATCAATTTAGGGTAAGGCTGTAACGTAACAAAATGTGGAAAAAGCGAAGGTGTCTGAATACTTTCCGAATGCACTGTTCACACACTTACACACGCATACACTCCTGGCACAAGTATCGCTACAGTGCAGCGTGCCTCAAATATACTTTTAGTAATTCCTTCTTTTGAATTACAGGGAATAGACTAATACTCTGCAGTCTGTGTGTGTGTGTGTATGCACATGTACAGTATGTGTGTCTATAAGTACTGTGAGTGTTGTAGTGTGTGTCTTTAAGTACTGTGAGTGTTGTAGTGTGTGTCTATAAGTACTGTGAGTGTTGTAGTGTGTGTCTATAAGTACTGTGAGTGTTGTAGTGTGTGTCTATAAGTACTGTGAGTGTTGTAGTATCTGTCTTTTAAGTACTGTGAGTGTTGTAGTGTGTCTTTAAGTACTGTGAGTGTTGTAGTGTACGTCTTTAAGTACTGTGAGTGTTGTAGTGTGTGTCTTTAAGTACTGTGAGTGTTGTAGTGTGTGTCTTTAAGTACTGTGAGTGTTGTAGTGTGTGTCTTTAAGTACTGTGAGTGTTGTAGTGTGTGTCTTTAAGTACTGTGAGTGTTGTAGTGTGTCTTTAAGTACTGTGAGTGTTGTAGTATCTGTCTTTTAAGTACTGTGAGTGTTGTAGTGTGTGTCTTTAAGTACTGTGAGTGTTGTAGTATCTGTCTTTTAAGTACTGTGAGTGTTGTAGTGTGTCTTTAAGTACTGTGAGTGTTGTAGTATCTGTCTTTTAAGTACTGTGAGTGTTGTAGTGTGTCTTTAAGTACTGTGAGTGTTGTAGTGTACGTCTTTAAGTACTGTGAGTGTTGTAGTGTGTGTCTTTAAGTACTGTGAGTGTTGTAGTGTGTGTCTTTAAGTACTGTGAGTGTTGTAGTGTGTGTCTTTAAGTACTGTGAGTGTTGTAGTGTGTGTATTTAAGTACTGTGAGTGTTGTAGTGTGTCTTTAAGTACTGTGAGTGTTGTAGTATCTGTCTTTTAAGTACTGTGAGTGTTGTAGTGTGTGTCTTTAAGTACTGTGAGTGTTGTAGTATCTGTCTTTTAAGTACTGTGAGTGTTGTAGTGTGTCTTTAAGTACTGTGAGTGTTGTAGTGTACGTCTTTAAGTACTGTGAGTGTTGTAGTGTGTGTCTTTAAGTACTGTGAGTGTTGTAGTGTGTGTCTTTAAGTACTGTGAGTGTTGTAGTGTGTGTCTTTAAGTACTGTGAGTGTTGTAGTGTGTGTCTTTAAGTACTGTGAGTGTTGTAGTGTGTCTTTAAGTACTGTGAGTGTTGTAGTGTACGTCTTTAAGTACTGTGAGTGTTGTAGTGTGTGTCTTTAAGTACTGTGAGTGTTGTAGTGTGTGTCTTTAAGTACTGTGAGTGTTGTAGTGTGTGTCTTTAAGTACTGTGAGTGTTGTAGTGTGTGTCTTTAAGTACTGTGAGTGTTGTAGTGTGTGTCTTTAAGTACTGTGAGTGTTGTAGTGTGTGTCTTTAAGTACTGTGAGTGTTGTAGTGTGTGTCTTTAAGTACTGTGAGTGTTGTAGTGTGTGTCTTTAAGTACTGTGAGTGTTGTAGTGTGTGTCTTTAAGTACTGTGAGTGTTGTAGTGTGTGTCTTTAAGTACTGTGAGTGTTGTAGTGTGTGTGCGCAAACTCTTTGAATTATATGAAACCTGTACTAGAAAGTCTGTATACGTGTGTGTTATATTTTGCATCACTCACATCATTGATACTCTTCTCAGTTTTCCAAGGAAAGAGAGGAATTTGAAAGGAGGGATAGAGGGAGGGAGGGAGGGAGAAAAGGTGTGTGGAGTATTTGATAGTATCCCTTACTCCACCCACCTTCTTCTGCTCACTCTCTCACTCTCTCAACCTCTCACTCTCTCTCACACAGTCTCTCCAACCCTCACTCTCTCACTGTCTCACCCTCTTACCCGCATGCTGCTCACTCTCTTACCCACTCACTCTCTCACTCTCTCACCCTCACACCCGCTCACTCTCTCATCCTCTCACTCGCTCACCCTATCACCCTCTCTCTCTCTCTCGCTCTCTCTCTCTCTCTCTCTCTCTCTCCATGGCTTTCTAGTGGTATATCTCTTTAGGAAGTTACTTCAGCTTGTCTCAGTGAAGTTCTGTTTTTTCTCTTTCCACCTGTGTTGATGAGTCTCACCCTCTGTCCATTCTTGGTGCCACCAATGTAGCAGCATCCTCCACCGTTCTCATACGGTTACACCAAAATATTACATGAACATTAAGAAGCAGTTAGCCTAATCACTGACCTAATCCCCCTTCCAGTTAGTAGAGTTACGTTAGCATTACGGACAGAGGTATTGACAAGTCTAAAGAATAGGAACAGATTTGCTGTTTATGAATTACTTTTGATATTATTAGAGAAACACCCAATGTGTTTTTTTGTTGTTACATCTTCTTAGGTACTGTATATGGTCATGTTTGTGTAGTTTGTGTAAAAGTCCACGTTAAACATCAAATGGTAAGTTCTAATCAAATCCTGTCAGAGAAACGCACAGCTGTTATCTCATCACCAAGCTGTGTTGTTGATTGGTAGTCTTCTGCTTTCTATTTCTTCTGGAAGTTGATCTCACTATGTCTTGTTGTAGCCTTAGTACCTCCCCTTCTCCCATCCCCTCCTCTCTCTTTCATCCCCCCTCTCTACTCTCTCTCTCTCTCTCTCTCTCTCTCTCTCTCTCTCTCTCTCTCTCTCTCTCGCTCTCTCTCTCTCTCTCTCTCTCTCTCTCTCTCTCTCTCTCTCTCTCTCTCTCTCTCTCTCTCTCTCTCTCTCTATCTATATATATATATATATATATATATATATCCCCCCTCTCTACTCTCTCTCTATTTATCCCCCTCTCTACTCTCTCTCTCTCTCTCGCTCTATCTATCCCCCTTTCTCTCTCTCCCTCCTCTCGCTCTCTCTCTCCCTCCTCTCTCTCTCTCTCTCTCTCTCTCCTCTTTCGCTGTCTCTCTCTCTCTCTCTCTCTCTTTCCCTCCTCTCTTTCCCTCCTCTCTCTCTCTCTCTCTCTCTCTCTCTCTCTCTCTCTCTCTCTCTCTCTCTCTCTCTCTCTCTCGCTCTCTCTCTCTCACTCCCCCTACCCTATCCCTGCTCCCTTCTGCTAGCTGTTGATTGTTGTTCCTCGTGTCTCTCTCTCTTGTTGTCTCTGTTGTTGTGTTGTGGTACAGTACTGATGCATCCTGGGATTTGATGTTCACTGATGCGTGTGATGATGCTTTATCTCCTAATAGCTCCAGTGTAGGTTGGAGGGGCTTAAAGATGATCGCAGGAGCCATAGGATCTTCAGCTCTCGAGTAACTATCCCCCCCCACTGAGGAGCTGCTCCACTCCGTTTCTGGCTTTCTCTCTGTTTCTCTGTCTCTCTCTCTATCTCTCACTTACTCTCGCTCTAACATGCTCTGCTTTTAGTAGCTGTGTCTAGTGTTGCTGGATGTCTGTAGATGTCATCAATCTGCTCCAGTAGTGTTGCTGGATGTCTGTAGATGTCATCAATCTGCTCCAGTAGTGTTGCTGGATGTCTGTAGATGTCATCAATCTGCTTCAGTAGTGTTGCTGGATGTCTGTAGATGTCATCAATATGCTCCAGTAGTGTTGCTGGATGTCTGTAGATATCATCAATCTGCTTCAGTAGTGTTGCTGGAGTGTCTGTAGATGTCATCAATATGCTCCAGTAGTGTTGCTGGATGTCTGTAGATGTCATCAATATGCTCCAGTAGTGTTGCTGGATTTCTGTAGATGTCATCAATATGCTCCAGTAGTGTTACTGGATGTCTGTAGATGTCATCAATATGCTCCAGTAGTGTTGCTGGATGTCTGTAGATGTCATCAATATGCTCCAGTAGTGTTGCACACAGTTTTTCTCTTAGTTCACTAGTTTAGCTGCAGTCTTGTCTGGTCTTTTCACTTTTCTCTGGGCTGGGGGGACCATGCTATGCCTCCCTCCATCCCTCCTTCCTTTCCTACATACCCCTCTCCCTCTAGCTGTGTGGTACCCAGCGGTGTTGTAGTAGTTCTAGTGCGTGTATGGGGGGGGTGGGGGAGGGTACATCCAAAGGGGCTTCTGTCATTGTTTTGGGGGGGGGTGGGGCTCCATGCGTATCCATGCATCACTCTCTCCCTATTGGCCAGGGCAGTCTGGGGTCAGGGGTCATCACCAGGGCAACGGGAGGAGGCAGGGAGGGTCACTCAGGCCCCACTGGGCACATGTTGCAGAGCCACATACAGTGGAGCAGGTAATACAGACAGACAGGTAGACAGACAGGTAGGTAGACAGACAGAAAGACAGGAATAGAGACTGAAAGGAATAGAGACAGACAGACTGACAGACAGAATATCTGAACTAAAACTGATTGTAACCCCCACCCCCACCCCCACCCCCCACCCCAACACACACATACACACACACACATATTCACAGAGAGTGTATGAGGGTTTTGCGTACTATACTGCCTCACTCTAACCACTCCCTCTATCTTTCTCCTCTTCTCTAGTCCCACCTAGCATTAGACCAGCATTAGTAAAGCGTTAGTTAAGCGTTAGTTTAGCGTTCCTATAGAATCAGATGTTTTCCGAGAAACGCAGCCCTCCTGCACCACACTGCCAGTACTGCACATTTACTGTTGTAGCTATTATTGCTGTTAATATATCTGTTTTTTTCAATGTTTAATCAATATGGATGTTGTTGCCTTTGTCCACTATATCTATCTGTTAATTTAACTCATCTATTTTATCTTATTTAAATTAATCCAGCTATATCTGTGAATTTACTCATCTATTTTAGCTCAGTTAAATTAATCCAGCTATATCTGTTCATTTAATTAATATCTTAGCTCAGTTAAATTAATCCAGCTATATCTGTTAATGTAATTAATATCTTAGCTCAGTTAAATTAATCCAGCTACACTACCGGTCAAAAGTTTTAGAACACCTACTCATTCAAGGGTCTTTATTTTTACTATTTTCTACATTGTAGAACAATAGTGAAGACATCAAAACTATGAAATAACACACATAGCATCATGTAGTAACCAAAAAAGTGTTAAACAAATCAAAATATATGTTATATTTGAGATTCTTCAACTAGCCACCCTTTGCCTTGATGACAGCTTTGCACACTCTTGGCATTCTCTCAACCAGCTTCATGAGGTAGTCACCTGAAATGCATTTCAATTAACAGGTGTGCCTTCTTAAAAGTTAATTTGTGGAATTTCTTTCCTTAATGCGTTTGAGGCATTCATATGGGAGGTATACAGAAGATAGCCCTATTTGGTAAAAGACCAAGTCCATATTATGGCAAGAACAGCTCAAATAAGCAAAGAGAAACGACAGTCCATCATTACTTTAAGACATGAAGGTCAGTCCCCTCCCCTTGGATTCCCCTCCGGACCTGCTCACCTTGCCACAACCCCCCTCGCTCCAGCCTCAGCCTCCGTACCTGGTTTCCAGCAGTTTCCCCTGACCTGCACTCCATCTTCCCCCTGTGTTTCAATAAATACCTTGGTTACTTCATCCCAGTCTCCTCGTCGGAGTTTGGGTTCTGCTGTTCCACTCTGCGTAAACTGTACGATCTGGCCAAAGAGATGAACCCAGCAGATTCTGCTACTCTCCACCAAACCCTCGTCGGCCAAGGCGCCCTGCTCGAGCAACATGCCTGCTCGAGCAACATGACCAAGCCCTGAAGACCCTTCTGGAGCACATCAATGAGTTTTCACAGAGCCTGTCTGACCTACAGGGCCGACCCTTCGCCCAGAGCTCACAACCAGTTCCAAGTCCTCCTTCCCCGCTCCGGGAGCCATTTGTTCCGACTCCCGAGCATTACGATGGCAACCTCGGAGCTTGCAGAGCCTTTTTTGTACAATGTTCACTAGTATTTGAGCAACAGCCCTACTCTTATGCTAGCGAACGGGCCAAGATTTCCTTTCTGATTGGCTGCCTCCGTGGAGCAGAGCTTTCCTGGGCCACGGTGGTGTGGGAGAGGCAGTTCCCCATCTGCTTCTCCTACTCCAGATTCACGGAGGAGATGAAGAAAGTATTCAACCACCCAGTCTTTGGTAAGGATGCCACTAAACGACTCCTGTCACTCGGTCAAGGCCCCCATAGTGTTGCTGAGATGGCATGTGAGCTCCGCACCCTCGCCGCTGAGAGCGGCTGGAATGAGGAGGCCCTTCAGAGAGCATTTCGGAACGCGCTAACTGAGACCCTCAAGGACAAGCTGGTGTCCAGGGATGAGCCTGGACTTGATGAACTCATCTCTCTCGCTATCCGCATCGACAACCGTCTCCGTGAGCGTTAAAGGGAGAGGGTAGGTAGGGCTGCATGTCCCATAACATCGACTTCAGTGCCTTGTCCTCCTTCTCCGACTGCATACCATCCCCAGGCTCGTCTTGATCCTGAACCCATGCAGCTCGGCCGGGCCCGTCTCTCTCCAGAGGAGAAGCAACGACGAATCGGCGCTAGGAGCTGCCTATACTGTGGCCAGGTTGGTCACTTTGTCTCCACTTGTTCCCTGCGTCCAGCAAAAGAGGGGG
Organism: Coregonus clupeaformis; assembly: GCF_020615455.1. NCBI lineage: Eukaryota > Metazoa > Chordata > Actinopteri > Salmoniformes > Salmonidae > Coregonus > Coregonus clupeaformis. The sequence continues at coordinate 4,697,488 of NC_059224.1, read as the reverse complement.
CTCGGCAGTAGTGGGGGATATACTGTTGAGCCAAATCGCCTGCCCATCTTCCCCCAGAACCCTGCTTGAAGGCAACCGTGAGTGGCAGAGCCAGGCTTTTCCTCTGTCTGCTCTCATCGATTCAGGCGCCAACGAGAGCTACCTGGACCGAGGTGTCGTTACCCAGTTGGAGCTGAACACTGTCCCACTAGATTCACCCCTCAATGCCAACGCTCTCAATGGACAGCTTCTCACCCGTGTCTGTGAGAGAACCATCCCTGTCATCCTGCTTCTCTCTGGAAATCGCCAGGAAAATATCAGTTTCCACATAATCGACTGTCCTTACTCTTCCCTGGTTCTTGGCCATCCATTTTTAAAGCTACACAACCCACAGATTGACTGGACCGCCGGAAAGGTAACCACTTGGAGTTCATTTTGTCACTCTAATTGTTTACATTCTGCTCTTCCCCCTGCCTTGTCTGTGTCCCAGTTCATTCCAGAACCTGTCATCAGTTCTCCCGAGTATCACGATCTAGCTCTTCAGCAAGCACCAAGTCCTGTCGCTGCCGCCTCATCGGCCGTACAACTGCGCCATTGACCTCCAGCCTGGAGCTCCTCTCCCCAGTAGCCGGATGTTTAACCTCTCTCGTCCCGAGCAGGAGGCTATGGAGAGGTACATCCAGGATTCTCTGGCGGCAGGACTTATCAAGCCATCTTCCTCCCCGGCGGGTGCTGGGTTTTTCTTTGTGAAGAAGAAGGATGGGTCACTGAGGCCGTGCATAGACTTCCGTGGTCTGAATAATATCACTGTTAAGAACAAGTACCCCTTGCCACTCATCAGCTCTGCTTTTGTCCCCTCCATGGACTCGACCTCCAGAATGCCTACCACCTTGTTCGCACAAGAGAGGGGGACGAGTGGAAGACTGCGTTCAACACACCACTTGGTCGCTTAGAGTATTTGGTCATGCCTTTTGGTCTTACTAACGCCCCTGCTGTTTTCCAGAACCTAGTCAATGACGTGCTGAGGGATGTGATTGGACGCTTCGTTTTTGTTCTATTTAGATGACGTCCTGATTTTTTCCAAGGACCCTGAGGTTCACCAGCAACACGTTCGCCAACTTCTTCAATGGCTGTTGGAGAATGAGCTTTTTGTTAAAGCTGAAAAATGTGAGTTCCATGCTGCCACAGTGTCTTTCCTGGGTTATATCATTGAACAGGGACAGTTACATATGGACACCGCCAAGGTCATGGCAGTCACAGAGTGGCCTGCACCCTCCAACCTGAAGCAGCTACAGCATTTCCTGGGGTTTGCAAATTTCTTACAGATGTTCCATCCACAACTACAGCCATCTGGCAGCACCTCTCACCACTCTCACCTCCACCACTCCGTTCCACTGGACTCCTGAGGCAGAGGTAGCATTCCTGGAACTCAAGCGTCGCTTCACCTCCGCTCCGGTCCTTACTCAGCCAGACGCAGAACTCCAGTTCATCGTGGAGGTGGATGCCTATGACACCGGGGTAGGTGCTGTCTCAACGTTCCCCCGCTGATCAGAAGGTACACCCATGTGCATTCTTTTCCCGTAAACTCTCACCTGCAGAGAGGAATTTTGACATCGGAAGCCGGGAACTCCTGGCAGTTAAGCTGGCTCTGGAGGAATGGCGTCACTGGCTGTAGGGCTCTGTAACCCCCTTCATCGTGTGGACTGACCATAAAAACCTGTCCTACATCCAGAACACCAAACGTCTGAACTTTCGGCAAGCCAGGTGGGCCTTGTTCTTTGGTAGATTCAATTTCACACTCACTTATCGCCCCGGTTTGAAGAATACCAAGCCTGATTCCCTCTCCCGCCAGGTCACCGACAACACGGGTAACAAGCCATAAGCCATTGTGCCATCCACCTGCATCGTTGCCGCCGTCACCTGGGAGATTGAGTCCCCTATCCGCCAGGTTCAGCAGAACCAGCCTGATCCGGGTAACGGTCCTAGTAATGCTCTATTTGTCCCAGATTGTGTTCGCTCTGATGTTCTTCAGCGGGGCCATTCTACTCACCTCACCTGTCACCCTGGTATGAACCGGAACCTCGCCTTCCTGCATCAGCGCTTTTGGTGGCCCACCATGGAGAGAGATGTCCGGGAGTTTGTCTCAGCCTGTTCGGTTTGTGCCCGGGAACAAAACCTCCACTAAACCCACTTCCGGTCTGCTCCGCCCTCTTCCCATACCCAGTCGCCCCTGGTCACACATAGCTCGGGACTTCGTCACTGGCCTTCCCCCATTTAACGGTAAGTCCGTCATCCTCACCATTATTGATAGGTTTTCCAAAATGGCTCACTTCATTCCCCTCTCCAAGCTCCCGTCCTCCAGGGAGACTGCGGACCTATTAGTATCCCATGTATTTCGTCTGCATGGCATCCCCACTGACATCATTTCCGACAGAGGACCCCAGTTTACCTCCCAGATATGGAGATCCTTCTGTCCAGCTCTTAGGATCAATGTCAGTCTTTCTTCTGGATATCACCCTCAGACCAACGGCCAGACCAAACGGGCCAACCAAGAGATGGAGACTGCCCTACGCTCTGTGACTTCTGCTAACCCTTCCTCATGGAGCGCTCCGCTACCCTGGGTTGAATATGCCCACATCACCCTCACCATGCCTCGTCAGGTATGTCACCCTTCGAGTGTGCTCTGGGTTACCAACCCCCCTTGTTCCCCGCCCAAGAGGTTGAGGTTGCGGTTCCCTCTGTCCAGGACCATCTGCGCCATTGTCACCGTCCCTGGAGGAAGGCCTGGGCTGCCCTTCTTCGTGCCTCAGACAGGACCCAGTCCCAAGACAACCGTCACCGGGCCTCAGCTCCAGTCTACACCCCGGGTCAAAAGATATGGCTCTCATCGAAGGACCTGCCATTGAAGGTGGCATCGAATAAACTTTCCCCCCGATTCATTGGTCCCTTTGAAATTGACCGTATCATTAACCCCTCTGCGGTGCGTCTGAAACTCCCAGCCTCTCTCAGGATCCATCCTACCTTCCACGTATCCCTGATTAAACCTGTCTAGTCCCCTGTCTCCTCCTGCAGCAGCTCCTCCACCCCCTCGGCTCATCGATGACCATCCTGCCTATACCATCCGGCGGCTTCTGGATGTGCGCCGTCAGGGTCGTGGCTGGCAGTACCTGATGGACTGGGAGGGATACGGGCCTGAGGATCGCTGCTGGGTGCCCCGCCGTCACATTCTGGACCCCTCCCTCTTACGGGATTTATATACCTCACACCCAGATAAGCCTGGTCGGGCGCCAGGTGGCGCCCGTAGAGGGGGGGGGTACTGTCACATCTGCTCCTGCAACGCCCTCTACTGCTCATCCTGTGTCTCCTTGACCTGCCGTCACTCCCCCAGTACTCTCTCCCTCTCCCTCTCTCGCTCTCTGTGTGTGTGTGATTGTGTGGGCGGAGACAGGTGTGCTGGAGTCAGAGCAGATCCCTACCAGCTGCAACCTGTTCCATAATCAAGACCTCTACAAATATTCAGTCCTGCCACTTCCACACTGCCAGATCGTAATCTCTGCTCAGTCAGTCTACGGTTCTAGCCGTTTGTTACTATTCAGATCCTGTTATCCTGTTGTGCCTGTTTTCTTTGCCTGACGCTGTTTTCCTCTCCGCTACAGTTCTGCCGCTCTGACTCTGGTCCCTGTCTCCAGTCCCACATCGCGTCATCCTGCTACTCGGTCCTGGATTCCACACTCTACTACTCCCTTGGATTCCCCTCCGGACTTGCTCACCCTGTCACAACCCCCCTCGCTCCAGCCTCAGCCAATAAATACCTTGGTTACTTCATCCCAGTCTCCTCGCCTGAGTCTGCTCTTGGGTTCCCCTGTTACACTCCGCAAAACAATTTGACCAAGAAGGAGAGTGATGGAGTGCTGCATCAGATGACCTGGCCTCCACAATCCCTCGACCTCAACCAAATTGAGATGGTTTGGGATGAGTCGGACCGCAGAGTAAAGGAAAAGCAGCCAACAAGTGCTCAGCATTGTGGGAACTCCTTCAAGACTGTTGGAAAAGCATTCCAGGTGATGTGGTTGAGAGAATGCCAAGAGTGTGCAAAGCTGTCACCAAGGCAAAGGGTGGCTATTTGAAGAATCTCAAATATAAAATATATGTTGATTTGTTTAACACTTTTTTGGTTACTACATGATACCATATGTGTTATTTCATAGTTATGATGTCTTCACTATTATTCTACAATGTAGAAAATAGTAAAAATAAAGAAAAACTCTTGAATGAGTAGGTGTTCTAAAACTTTTGACCGGTAGTGTATATCTGTGAATTTAATCTATTTTAGCTCAGTTAAATTAATCCAGCCGCTATCACTGTAACATGCAAGACTAGAGCTAAGTGTAGTGTCACAAAACTCTTTCTCTGTCGCTTTTTGACTGTTGTGAAAACATCTCAACTTTCAAACATGTCGAAAGATCAACCTGCTCTTTGTTTTATCTCATACTAATATTTATTTCTCTCTCTCTCTCTCTCTCTCTCTCTCTCTCTCTCTCTCTCTCTCTCTCTGCTTGTCTGTCTGTCTGCCTGTCTCTCTCTCTCTGTCTGTCTGTGCCTCTCTCTCTCTCTCTCTCTCTCTCTCTCTCTCTCTCTCTCTCTCTCTCTCTCTCTCTCTCTCTCTCTCTCTCTCTCTCTCTCTCTCTCTCTCTCTCTCTCTCTCTCTCTCTCTCTCGCTCCCTCTCTCTTTTTCCAGGTGCAGTCACGATGCAGCAGCAAAGAAAATATCCTAAGATCAAGTAAATACTCTACCACACGTCCTTAAGAGGCGACTTAGAGCGTCCCTTGTAGAAAGACAATCCTGTGTGTCTGTGCATGCATGCGTGTGTGAGTGTATGTATGTGTGTGTGTGTGCATACAGTGGGGAGAACAAGTATTTGATACACTGCCGATTTTGCAGGTTTTCTTACTTACAAAGCATGTAGAGGTCTGTAATTTTTATCATAGGTACACTTCAGCTGTGAGAGACGGAATCTAAAACAAAAATCCAGAAAATCACATTGTATGATTTTTAAGAAATTAATTTGCATTTTATTGCATGACATAAGTATTTGATCACCTACCAACCAGTAAGAATTCCGGCTCTCACAGACCTGTTAGTTTTTCTTTAAGAAGCCCTCCTGTTCTCCACTCATTACCTGTATTAACTGCACCTGTTTGAACTCGTTACCTGTATAAAATACACCTGTCCACACACTCAATCAAACAGACTCCAACCTCTCCACAATGGCCAAGACCAGAGCGCTGTGTAAGGACATCAGGGTTAAAATTGTAGACCTGCACAAGGCTGGGATGGGCTACAGGACAATAGGCAAGCAGCTTGGTGAGAAGGCAACAACTGTTGGCGCAATTATTAGAAAATGGAAGAAGTTCAAGATGACGGTCAATCACCCTCGGTCTGGGGCTCCATGCAAGATCTCACCTCGTGGGGCATCAATGATCATGAGGAAGGTGAGGGATCAGCCCAGAACTACATGGCAGGACCTGGTCAATGACCTGAAGAGAGCTGGGACCACAGTCTCAAAGAAAACCATTAGTAACACACTACGCCGTCATGGATTAAAAATCCTGCAGCGCACGCAAGTCCCCCTGCTCAAGCCAGCGCATGTCCAGGCCCGTCTGAAGTTTGCCAATGACCATCTGGATGATCCAGAGGAGGAATGGGAGAAGGTCATGTGGTCTGATGAGACAAAAATAGAGCTTTTTCGTCTAAACTCCACTCGCCGTGTTTGGAGGAAGAAGAAGGATGAGTACAACCCCAAGAACACCATCCCAACCGTGAAGCATGGAGGTGGAAAAATCATTATTTGGGGATGCTTTTCTGCAAAGGGGACAGGACGACTGCACCGTATTGAGGGGAGGATGGAAGGGGCCATGTATCGTGAGATCTTGGCCAACAACCTCCTTCCCTCAGTAAGAGCATTGAAGATGGCTCGTGGATGGGTCTTCCAGCATGACAACGACCCGAAACACACAGCCAGGGCAACTAAGGAGTGGCTCCGTAAGAAGCATCTCAAGGTCCTGGAGTGGCCTAGCCAGTCTCCAGACCTGAACCCAATAGAAAATCTTTGGAGGGAGCTGAAAGTCCGTATTGCCCAGCGACAGCCCCGAAACCTGAAGGATCTGGAGAAGGTCTGTATGGAGGAGTGGGCCAAAATCCCTGCTGCAGTGTGTGCAAACCTGGTCAAGACCTACAGGAAACGTATGATCTCTGTAATTGCAAACAAAGGTTTCTGTACCAAATATTAAGTTCTGCTTTTCTGATGTATCAAATACTTATGTCATGCAATAAAATGCAAATGCAGATTTTCTGGATTTTTTTTTAGATTCCGTCTCTCACAGTTGAAGTGTACCTATGATAAAAATTACAGACCTCTACATGCTTTGTAAGTAGGAAAACCTGCAAAATCGGCAGTGTATCAAATACTTGTTCTCCCCACTGTATGTGATGTTGTGCCAAGAACTGAGTAAGGCTCATGTTTAGGAATGTGAAAATATGCTATGGAAGCATACGTTTAAAGGAGAGGAATTGGGTCAAGAAGCTTCTTTCTCTTCTCTGTGCTGCGAGGCAGAGGCAGAGAGAAAGCAGGAGAGAGAGATTAAACATTAGTTACACCTTGCTTTGTTCTTCCACATGATCGCTGTCAAGAGCTGAAATCATGCGGCTGTGTGTGTGTGTGTGTGTGTGTGTATGTGTGTGTGCCCGCCTACTTACATGAGTGTGTGTCTCATGTTTTGGTATATATGTGACTCTCTGTGTAAGACCCTGTCGCTGTCCCCCCTTTCTCTCTGTCTCGCTCTCTCTCTCTCTCTTTCTCTCTCTCTGTTCTCTCTCTCTCTGTTTCTCTCGCTCATTCTTTCTCTCTCTCGCTCTCTCTCTCTCTCTCTCTCTCTCGTTCTCGCTCTCTGTTTCTCTCTCTCGTTCTCTCTCTCTGTTTCGCTCTCGTTCTCTCTCTCTTTCTCTCCTTCTCTCTCCTTCTCTCTCTCTCCTTCTCTCTCTCCTTCTCTCTCTCTCTGTCCTGTCTCTCTCTGTTCTGTCCCATCAGGTCACAGCGCGGTGGACATCACCAAGGTGGCCCGGAGACACCGCATGTCCCCGTTCCCCCTTACCTCCATGGACAAGGCCTTCATCACTGTGCTGGAGATGACCGCTGTCCTGGGGACTGAGATCATCAACTACAGAGGTGAGGAGGGGCATGCACACACACTCACACACACACACACACACACACACACACACACACACACACACACACAAACACACACACACACACACAAACACACACACACACACACACACACACTCACACACACTCACACACAAACACACACACACACACACACACACACACACACACACACACATCAGCGATACACTCTAAGAAAAAAAGGTGCTATCTAGAACCTTAAATGGTTCTTTGGCTGTCCCCATAGGAGAACCCTTTGAAGAAACCTTTTTGGTTCCAAATAGAACCCTTTTGGTTCCAGGGAGAACCCTTTTGGTTCCAGGTAGAACCCTTTTGGTTTCCATGTAAAACCCTTTCCACAGAGGATTCTGCATGGAACCCAAAAGAGATCTACCTGGAACCAAAAAGGGATCTCCACTGGGGACAGCCGAAGAAACATTTTGGAACCCTTTTTTCTACGAGTGTAGAGGTGAACACACACACATACTGTAGACACACACTGTACACACACACACACTGTACACACACACACACACATACACTGTACACACACACACACACACTGTACACACGCACGCACACACACTGTACACACGCACACACACACACTGTACACACACACACACACACACTGTACACACACTGTACACACACACACACTGTACACACTGTACACACACATCCTGTACACACACAACTACAGAGGTGAGGTCAACTATATACAGTAACACACATACGTCACACATGCATATACTATAGTCTGTATTGTACTGGTCAGACTGAGGCAGATTACTGTTTATATCACCTTACTGAACACATCAACTATAGATATACTATAGTCTGTATTGTACTGGTCAGACTGAGGCAGATTACTGTTTATATCACCTTACTGAACACATCAACTATAGATATACTATAGTCTGTATTGTACTGGTCAGACTGAGGCAGATTACTGTTTATATCACCTTACTGAACACATCAACTATAGATATACTATAGTCTGTATTGTACTGGTCAGACTGCAGCAGATTGCTGTTTATATCAAATCAAATTGTATTTGTCACATGCGCCGTATACAACAGGTGTAGACCTTACCGTGAAATGCTTACTTACAAGTCCTTAACCAACAATGCAGTTCGAGAAATGGAGTTAAGAAAATATTTGCTAAATAAACTAAAGTAAAACATAAAATTAAAAGTAACTTGACTTGTTCCACATTTTGTTACGTTACAGCCTTATTCTAAAATATCTTTAATATTTTTTTTCACTCATCAATCTACACACAATACCCCATTATGACAAAGCGAAAACAGCTTTTTATAAATTTTTGCAAATTGTATTCAGAGCCTTTAGTATGAGACTCAACATTGAGCTCAGGTGCATCCTGTTCCATTGATGATCCTTGAGATGTTTCTGCAACTTGATTGGAGTCTACCTGTGGTGAATTCAATTGATTGGACATAATTTGGAAAGGCACACACCTGTCTATATGAGTTCCCACAGTTGACAGTGCATGTCAGAGCAAAAACCAAGCCATGAGGTCGAAGGAATTGTCAATAGAGCGCCGAGACAGGATTGTGTCGAGGCACAGATCTGGGGAAGGGTACCAAAAATTGTCTGCAGCATTGAAGGTCCCCAAGAACATAGTGGCCTCCATCATTCTTACATGGAATAAGTTTGGAACCACCAAGACTCTTCCTAGAATTGGCTGCCCGGCCAAACTGAGCAATCGGGGGAGAAGGGCCTTGGTCAGGGAGGTGACCAAGAACCCGATGGTCACTCTGACAGAGCTCAAGAGTTCCTCTTTGGAGATGGGAGAACCTTCTAGAAGGACAACCATCTCTGCAGCACTCCACAAATCAGGCCTTTATGGTAGAGTGGACAGACGGACGCCATTTCTCAGTAAAAGGCAAATGACAGCCCGCTTGGAGTTTGCCAAAAGGCACCTTAAGACTCTCAGACCATGAGAAACAAGATTCTCTGGTCTGATGAAACCAAGATTGAACTCTTTGGCCTGAATACAGTGAAGCATGGTGGTGGCAGCATCATGCTGTGGGATGTTTTTCAGTGGCAGGGACTGGGAGACTAGTCAGGATCGAGGCAAAGATGAACGGAGAAAAGTACAGGGAGATCCTTGATGAAAGCCTGCTCCAGACCGCTCAGGACCTCAGACTGGGGTGAAGGTTCACCTTCCAACAGGACAATGACCCTAATGCACACAGCCAAGACAACGCAGGAGTGGCTTCAGGACAAGTCTCTGAATGTCCTTGAGTGGCCCAGCCAGAGCCCGGACTTGAACCCGATCTAACATCTATGGAGAGACCTGAAAACAGCTGTGCAGCGACGCTCCCCATCCAACCTGACAGAGCTTGAGAGGATTTGCAGTGAAGAATGGGGAAAACTCCTCAAATACAGGTGTGCCAAGCTTGTAGAGTCATACCCAAGAAGACTCGAGGCTGTAATTGCTGCCAAATGTGCTTCAAGAAAGTACTGAGTAAAGGGTTTGAATACTTATGTTAATGTGATATTTCATTTTTTTTGAAAAGCTGTTTTTGATTTGTCATTATGGGGTATTGTGTGTAGATTGATGAGGGAAGTGACTATGCATAGATAATAAACAGCAAGTAGCAGCAGTGTAAAAACAAAGGGGGGGGGTTCAATGTCAATTGTCCTGGTGGCCATTTGATTAATTGTTCAGCAGTCTTATGGCTTGGGGGTAGAAGCTGTTAAGGAGCCTTTTCGACCCTAGACTTGGCGCTCCGGTACCGCATGCCGTGCGGTAGCAGAGAGAACAGTCTATGACTAGGGTGGCTGGAGTCTTTATTCTGGGCCTTCCTCTGACACTGCCTGGTATATACAGTACCGGTCAAAAGTTTGGACACACCTATTCATTCAAGGGTTTTCTTTATTTTTACTATTTTCTACATTGTAGAATAATAGTGAAGACATCAAAACTATGAGATAACACATATGGAATAATGTAGTAACCAAAAAAGTGTTAAACAAATCAAAATATATTTTATATTTGAGATTCTTCAAAGTAGCCACCCTTTGCCTTGATGACAGCTTTGCACACTCTTGGTCTTCTCTCAACCAGCTTCACCTGGAATGCTTTTCCAACAGTCTTGAAGGAGTTCCCACATATGATGAGCACTTGTTAGCTGCTTTTCCTTCACTCTGATGTCCAACTCACCCCAAAGCATCTCAATTGGTTGAGGTCGGGTGATTGTGGAGGCCAGGTCATCTGAGGCAGCACTCCATCACTCTCCTTCTTGGTCAAATAGCCATTACACAGCCTGGAGGTGTGTTTTGGGTCATTGTCCTGTTAAAAAACAAATGATAGTCCTACGAAGTGCAAACCAGATGGGATGGCATATCGCTGCAGAATGCTGAGGTAGCCATTTTGGTTAAGTGTGCCTTGAATTCTAAATAAATCACATACAGTGTCACCAGCAAAGCACCCCCACACCATCACACCTTATCCTCCATGCTTCACGGTGGGAACCACACATGCAGTGATCATCCGTTCACCTACTCTGCGTCTCACAAAGGCACGGCGGTTTGAACCCAAAATCTCAAATTTGGACTCATCATACCAAAGGACAGATTTCCACCGGTCTAATGTCCATTGCTCATGTTTCTTGGCCCAAGCAAGTCTCTTCTTCATATTGGTTTCCTTTAGTAGTTGTTTCTTTGCAGCCATTCGACCATGAAGGCCTGATTCACACAGTCTCCTCTGAACAGTTGATGTTGAGATGTGTCCGTTACTTAAACTCTGTGGAGCATTTATTTGGGCTGCAATCTGAGGCTGGTAACACTAATGAACTTATCCTCTGCAGCAGAGGTAACTCTGGGTCTTCCATTCCTGTGGTGGTCCTCATGAAAGCCAGTTTCATCGTAGCGCTTGATGTTTTTTGCGACTGCACTTGAAGAAACGTTCAAAGTTCTTGAAATTTTCTGCATTGAATGACCTTCATGTCATAAAGTAATGATGGACTGTCGTTCCTCTTTGCTTATTTGAGCTGTTCTTGCCGTAATATGGACTTGGTCTTTTACCAAATAGGGCTATCTTCTGTATACCAACCCTACCTTGTCACAACACAACTGATTGGCTCAAACGCATTAAGAAGGAAAGAAATTCCACAAATTAACTTTTAAGAAGGCACACCTGTTAATTGAAATGCATTCCAGGTGACTACCTCATGAAGCTGGTTGAGAGCATGCCAAGAGTGTGCAAAGCTGCCATCAAGGCAAAGGGTGGCTACTTTGAAGAATATAAAATATATTTTGATTAGTTTAACACTTTTACATCATTTAGCAGACGCTCTTATCCAGAGCGATTTACAGTTAGTGAGTGCATACATTTTCATACTGGCCCCCCGTGGGAATCGAACCCACAACCCTGGCGTTGCAAACGCCATGCTCTACCAACTGAGCTACACGGGGGGGCCATGATTCCATATGTGTTATTTCATAGTTTTGATGTCTTCACTATTATTCTACAATGTAGAAAATAGTAAAAATAAAGAAAAACCCTTGAATGAGTAGGTGTCCAAACTTTTGACTGGTAATGTAGGTCCTGGATGGCAGGAAGCTTGGCCCCAGTGATATATTGGGCCGTACGCACTACCCTCTGTAGCGCCTTACGGTCGGATACCAGGCGGTGAAGCAACCGGTCAGGATGCTCTCGATGGTGCAGTTGTATAACTTTTTGAGGATCTGGGGACCCATGCCAAATCTCCTGAGGGGGAAAAGGTGTTATCGTGCCCTCTTCACGACTGTCTTGGTGTGTTTGGACCATGATAGTTTGTTGGTGATGTGGACACCAAGGAACTTAAAACTCTTGACCCACTCTACTACAGCCCTGTCGATGTTAATGGGGGCCTGTTCGGCCGTCCTTTTCCTGTACTCTACGATAATCTCCTTTGTCTTGCTCACATTGAGGGAGAGGTTGTTGTCCTGGCACCACACTGCCAGTTCTCTGACATCCTCCCTATAGGCTATGTTATCGGTGATCAGGCCTACCACTGTTGTGTCGTCAGCAAACTTAATGATGGTGTTGGAGTCGTGCTTGGCCACGCAGTCGTGGGTGAACAGAGAATACAGAAGGGGACTAAGCACGCACCCCTGAGGGGCCCCGGTGTTGAGGATCAGCGTTGCAGATGTGTTGTTGCCTACCCTAACAGTCAGGAAGTCTAGGATCCAGTTGCAGAAGGAGGTATTCAGGCCCAGGGTCCTTAGCTTAGTGATGAGCTTTGTGGGCACTATGGTGTTGAACGCTGAGCTGTAGTCAATGAACAGCATTCTCACATAGGTGTTCCTTACTGAACACATCAACTATAGATGTGTGAGAGACAAAGAGAGGAAGTGTGTATGTGTTTCAATAGGATGTCAGTAGCACCTGGTCAGGCTCAACCACCACACTGACAATATGAACTACACATGACAGGGTTTAAACTGTCACTGTGCCAGAGTCACTCACCTCACTGACTCTGGCTCTGTCTGCAGGCTTGGATGTCTTTCACACACCCTGAATATCGAGTTAGAGTGCACCCACACACACACACATGTTCACGCGCACACACACACACATACATTCAGAGGAGTTCAAAGAAGCACCCACACACACACACATTCAGATTCCAAGCGCGCACACACACACACACACACACACACACACACACACACACACACACACTGGTGCTGGAGCATGACTGTCCCCCTAGCTCTTCCTTGGCACTAGCCTCAGGGCCATAGTCAGAGGATCTTAAGGCCATAGTCTCCCCCCTGGCTGTGTCACATCATTCTGGTGGTGGATACACAGTTTGGACAGGGCCAGGGGGCAGGGCTTGGACAGGGCCAGGGGGCAGGGCTTGGACAGGCCAGGGGGCAGGGCTTGGACATGGTCAGGGGGCAGGGCTTGGACAGGCCAGGGGGCAGGGCTTGATTGAGCTCTGTCTCAGTCATAAATATTAAAACAGCCATGGTGGTGTCTCTGTCTCTGTCTCTGTCTGTCTGTCTGTCTGTCTGTCTGTCTCTCTCTCTCTCTCTCTCTCTCTCCTCTATTTTTCCCCTCTATTTTTCCCCTGTATAGCGATGTTTCATTTTGTTTTGAGACAGAGATGTTGGATTAAATATTTAGACAGGAAACAGATGGAACAGCTCCCCTGCTGTTGGGGAGAGGGGTTTGTGTCGGGGTAGGGGAGGTTGTGTGTGTGTGTGTAAATCACACTCTCTCACACACTCACACACACACTCACACACACACTATTTATAGGCTATTAGCAGTTTATGGTATTTTAGTGCAGCGCTTTCTTCTTCCACCCACTCTCTCTTTCTCTTTCTGTGTCTTTCACTCTCTCAATCATTCTCTCTTCATTATATTGTTCTCCCTGCAGTCTAATCTGCAGTATAATCTGGAGTATAATCTTCATTCTAATCTGCAGTTTAATCTGCAGTCTACTCTGCAGTCTACTCTGCAGTCTAATCTTCAATTTAATCTTCAATCTAATCTGCAGTCTCATCTGCAGTCTAATCTGCAGTCTAATCTGCAGACTAATTGTCACTCTAATCGTCAGTCCAATCGTCAGTCTAATCTGCAATCTAATCTGCAGTCTAATCTGCAGTCTAATCTTCAATCTAATCTTCAATTTAATATGCAGTGTAATCTGCAGTCTAATCTTCAATGCAATCTTCAATCTAATCTGCAGTCTAATCTGCAGTCTCATCTGCAGTCTAATCTTCAGTCTAATCTTCAATGTAATCTTCAATGTAATCTTCAATCTAATCTGTAGTCGAACCTTCAGTCGAATCTTCAGTCTAATCATCAATCTAATCTGCAGTCTAATCTGCAGTATAATCTGCAGTATAATCTGGAGTATAATCTTCATTCTAATATTCAATTTAATCTGCAGTGTAATCTGCAGTCTAATCTTCGGTGCAATATTCAATCTAATCTGCAGTCTACTCTGCAGTCTACTCTTCAGTCCTAATTTTCAGCCTCATCTACAGCCTCATCTACAGTCTCATCTACAGTCTCATCTACAGTCTCATCTTCAGTCTCATCTTCAGTCTAATCGTCAGTCTAATCTGCAGTCTAATCTGCAGTCTAATCTTCAATCTAATCTGTAGTCTAATATGCAGTCTCATCTTCAGTCTCATCTTCAGTCTCATCTGCAGTCTCATCTGCAGTCTCATCTTCAGTCTAATCGTCAGTCTAATCGTCAGTCTAATCTTCAATCTAATCTTCAATCTAATCTTCAATCTAATCTGCAGTCTAATCTTCAATCTAATCTGCAGTCTAATCTTCATTCTAATCTGCAGTCTAATCTTCATTCTAATCTGCAGTCTAATCTTCAATCCGATCTGCAGTGTAATCTGCAGTTTAATCTTCTGTGTAATCTGCAGTTTAATCTTCAATTTAATCTGCAGTTTTTTATGATTCTTATACAGATACAGATATTTTCAACATTTCTACTTTTAGATTGTTACATGTGGGGAATTGTGCGCAAGGGACAAGAGGTGTGTGTGTGTGCATGTGTGTGTGTCCTGTTCTGGTCAGGTGGTGAGTCACAGAGATATTGATGAGAGGTGTCACACTCTCTCACTAACACACACACCTCCGGCACATGTCTCTCCGTATCTTCATCTGAATCAGATTCTCCCTCTCCCTCTCCCTCTCCCTCTCCCTGCTCTTCCTCTCTCTACATTCTCCTTCTACCTTTCTTTCTCCCTCCCTCATTCTCTCTCCATATCTCTCCCTTCCTTCCTACCTCTCTCTCTATCTCTGCCTCTGCTCTCTCTCTCTTTTAATCTCTCTCTCTCTCTCTCTCTCTCTCTCTCTCTCTCTCTCTCTCTCTCTCTCTCTCTCTCTCTCTCTCTCTCTCTCTCTCTCTCTCTCTCTCTCTCTCTCTCTCTCTCTCTCTCTCTCTCTCTCTCTCTCTCTCTCTCTAGATGGGATGGGTCGAGTCCTGGCTCAGGAGGTTTATGCCAAAGACAACCTGCCTCCTTTCCCTGCCTCTGTTAAGGATGGTTATGCTGTAAGAGGTCTGTACTGTGGTGCACTGTAGCCTACACACACACACACAATGTACACACACACACACATTGTACTCAGTCTCAGGTCATATTGGCCCCCGTGTAGCTCAGTTGGTAGAGCATGGCGCTTGCAACGCCAGGGTTGTGGGTTCGATTCTCACGGGGGGCCAGTATAAAAAATAAATAATGTATGCACTCACTAACTGTAAGTTGCTCTGGATAGGAGAGTCTGCTAAATGACTAAAATGTAAGTACTGTACTGCTGATATGTCCTTTCTGTTCTGAGTCAGGAGGCACTGAAACACACAGTCAACTAAATGACACACACACACAGCAGCATAATCATACAAACTCATGTCATTACATTAAAACATGTCTTCCTTTTTAGCGGCTGATGGCCCAGGCGACCGCTTCATCATCGGAGAGTCCCAGGCTGGAGAACAGGTCCCCCCCCCCACACACACACACACACACATACACAAACACACTGTCTAAACAGGTGAAGCAACTGGCTTCCCTCACATTCCCCCCTGGACAAACGTTGTATATTGAAGTGAGACTGTGTCAGACCGACAGATGTTGGTGTGTGTTTGTTTGTTAGGAACACACCCCTTTAGCGTAGCGATACCATACTGACTCAGCTTACTGAATTACCCAGCAGCCTACTCCAACGCAGGTGGACCGCCAACCCAAGCTTATTATACCACAGTACCACACACACTGACACATGACACAGTATCACACACACACACACACACTGACGCATGACACAGTATCATACACATACACACACACACACTGACACATGACACAGTATCACACACACACACACACTGACGCATGACACAGTATCATACACATACACACACACACTGACACATGACACAGTATCATACACATACCCACACACACACACTGACACATGACACAGTATCATACACACACATACACACACACACACACACACACACACACTGACACATTAATACACCTGTTGTATGTATGATGAGATGTGTTGTTGTGCCGTTGCTAAGTGTTTGCCTTGCTGTGATTGTTTGGTTGGTTTGATGTCTTGGCCAACATGATAAACATTCCAACGTTTTCTGATTCTAAGAGCGCCTAGGGATCGCTTTCTTTGTAAATGGGGTCGCGAGAGAAATAAATACAAATCCGTCAGTAACCCCCCGGTAGCCTCTAGATGCGTTTGTAAGAAAGAGAGCGCTTTCTGTTTTCTTCCTACAAATGTGGCTTTATCTTCTGAATGATTTAAGCTACAAAATATTAGGATCCCGTCACTGAAAGATAAGAACAAGTATGTGTCTTCTGTTTCCTTCTACAATGCCCTCACGCCACGCAGGCCTCCTGTAGCTCAGTTGGTAGAGCATGGCGCTTGCAACGCCAGGGTTGTGGGTTCGATTCCCACGGGGGGCCAGTATGAAAAATGTATGCACTCACTAACTGTAAGTCGCTCTGGATAAGAGCGTCTGCAAAATGACTCAAATTTAAATGTAATTAGAACAGAATGGATAAGACCAGACTCTAAATCAGCCTGGGGGAAAAACATCATCATCGATGATATTCCTTTCTATACAGAAGATCATACCAAATTATTGCCTGATGATCTTCTGAACTTCCCAATACCTTTCGGATGGATTTCAGTCAATTCAAACCATATTTCCTTCAGATTGTAAAAAACTGTAAAAAAGTAAACATTAGCCTTTGATTACATCACTTTGTCTATGTAATCAAACCCCTTTTTGATATTAAAATGTGGTTACGGGCTAAAAAGGTTTGGTAACCCCTGGCCTAGAGGGACATTCCACAGATACGTTTGCAGTGTGTGTGTACGTGTGAGTTTGTGTCTGTACATTTGCATGTATGTGTGCGTATTTGACACCAGTCTCTCTCTTTCTCTCTCTCTCCCTGCAGCCCACCCACACAGTGATGCCGGGCCAGGTGATGAGGGTGACGACGGGGGCTCCTATCCCCTGTGGGGCAGACGCTGTGGTGCAGGTGGAGGACACAGAGCTGCTCCGCGAGTCTGAGGACGTAAGTCTCACCTTTGACCCCTAACCCTTAGCCATATGGAGAGGGACTTAAGAGGATCTATAGAGGTACGGTGTAATAATAACACAGATATATTCAGGAGGGATAAGTAAGTCAAGTAAGGAAGTAAGCCTTGTCCGAGCCAGAATGGCCCATAGGGAAGCAATAGTGCAATAGGACCTAACTACTGCTGCTTCTACCAAGGGAGATAGGGCCTAGTTCCAGTGTATAGGGTCAAGTTCATGGGGTCCTGGGACTTTGCAGTGTGGCCAGGCAGGGCTGGTGGGAGGATGTTTTGAATGGAACAGTAGTGAAGGTGATAACAGTAGTGAAGGTGATAACAGTAGTGAAGGTGATATCAGTAGTGAAGGCGATTACAGTAGTGAAAGTGATTACATTAGTGAAAGTGATAACAGTAGTGAAGGTGATAACAGTAGTGAAGGTGATAACAGTAGTGAAGGTGATATCAGTAGTGAAGGCGATTACAGTAGTGAAAGTGATTACAGTAGTGAAGGTGATAACAGTAGTGAAGGTGATAACAGTAGTGAAGGTGATAACAGTAGTGAAGGTGATAACAGTAGGGAAGGTGATTACAGTAGGGGAAATGATTACGGTAGGGAAGGTGATTACAGTAGGGGAAATGATTACGGTAGGGAAGGTGATTACAGTAGGGGAAATGATTACGGTAGGGAAGTTGATTACAGTAGGGGAAATGATTACGGTAGGGAAGGTGATTACAGTAGGGAAGGTGATAACAATAGTGAAGGTGATTTTGTGTGATAGCTCCTTACAGGTATGTTGGTTTGTCCTTCTCAGGGCACAGAGGAGCTGGAGGTGCGGATCCTCGTACAGGCCCGTCCCGGACAAGACATCCGGTGTGTGTGTGTGTGTGTGTGCGTGCGTGCGTGCTAGCCTGCTTCCATGTGTTTGTGTGTGTGCGTGTAATAGTGTGTGAAAGTGTGTTTCGATGTTCCTCTGAATACATACCCCCCCTCTTTAACCTTCCTGTTAAACGTCCTTGTCTCCCCTCCCCTCCAGGCCCATAGGTCATGACATCAAGCGTGGGGAGTGTGTCCTATCTAAGGGAACCCACATGGGCCCCTCTGAGATCGGCCTGCTGGCCACCGTAGGAGTCACTGAGGTGGAGGTGCAGAAGTTCCCCGTGGTGGCTGTCATGTCCACAGGCAACGAGGTGAGACAGAGAGTTCCAAACCTCTCAGCTAATAACAGCTAGTTTATAGGTTTTATATCCCATTAAGCCCCTCCACTCTGGTGGATTGATCCGGGCACCACAATCCTAACTGTGGATAATGCAACGCTCTGGTGCCCTTCCCCGCTCCACTCAGACCACTCCCAGACAGGTCTATCTAAATTCTTGCTTGAGAAAGTTTTCTGTTAAAAATATTTTTTTGTTTCTTTTTGACCATTTTAATAGCAAGCTATTACAGTAAGTTACTTAATTGTTATCCAGAAATTAGATTTTTTTTTAAACAGCTGCACTGGGCCTTTAAAACATTTAGCAACAGAAAATGAAAATGAGTGTTTCTTATTGGACAAATCCAGGTAGTCCCTCCCTGTTTCAGGCTGTTTTCTTCTGTTTGGTGCCTAACGAACACATCCCCTGCTGTCTCTAGCTGTTAAACCCTGAGGACGACCTCCACCCTGGAAAGATCAGGGACAGTAACCGTTCCACACTGCTCGCCACCATCCAGGAGCACGGATATCCCACCATCAACCTGGGCATCGTGGGAGACAAGTAGGACTTCACACTCCTCTTCCTGTTCCTCCTCCCTTTATCTCTTCATTCTCTCATCATCTTCTTTCTTATTGTCTTTACGATCCTCCTCTTCCTCTTCCTGTTCTCCCTGTTCCTCCTTTTTCTGTTCGTCTTCCTCTTCCTCCTCCCTTTATCTCTTCAATCTCTACCATCTTCCTCTTCCTCCTACTCCTATTTCTCTCTTTCTTCTCTCCTTTCGTTTTATATTCTTCTTCCTTCCCCTACTTCGCCTCCTCCTCTCGCCTCCTCTTCTATGGTGTGTGATGGTAACAGGTAACTGTTCCCTGTCTATTGGCCCCACAGCCCAGATTACCTCCTCTTCATCTTCTGCCTCCGCCTCTTCCTCCTTTTCCACCTCTTCCTACTCTTCCTCATCCTCTTCCTCCTCATCTTCCTCACCCTTCTCCTCTTCCTCCTCATCCTCTTCCTCCATCTCCTCCTTTCATCTATCCCTCTAGGGGTGGCGGTCTGTGTATATTTGTAAACAGTGCACGATATCTAAGGAAGTCTCGAGGTTTTGCTCGCCTGAGGTAGAGTATCTCATGATAAGCTGTAGACCACACTATCTACCAAGAGAGATTTCATCTTTATTCTTCGTAGCTGTCTATTTACCACCACAAACCGATGCTGTCACTAAGACCGCATTCAATGAACTGTATACGGCCATAAGCAAACAGGAAAATGCTCATCCAGAGGCGGCGCTCCTAGTGGCCAGGGACTTTAATGCAGGGAAACTTAAATCCGTTTTACCTAATTTCTACCAGCATGTTAAATGTGCAACCAGAGGAAGAACAACTCTAGACCACCTTTACTCCACACACAGAGACGCATACAAAGCTCTCCCTCACCCTCCATTTGGCAAATCTGACCATAATTCCATCCTCCTGATTCCTGCTTACAAGCAAAAACTAAAGCAGGAAGCACCAGTGACTCGGTCAATAAAGAAGTGGTCAGATGAGGGCAGATGCTAAGCTACAGGACTGTTTTGCAAGCACAGACTGGAATATGTTCCGGGATTCTTCCGATGGCATTGAGTACACCACAACAGTCACTGGCTTCATCAGTAAGTGCATCGATGACGTCGTCCCCACAGTGACTGTACGTACATACCCCAACCAGAAGCCATGGATTAGAGGCAACATCCGCACTGAGCTAAAGGGTAGAGCTGACGCTTTCAAGGAGCGGGACTCTAACCCGGAAGCCTATAAGAAATCCTGCTATGCCCTCCGACGAACCATCAAACAGGCAAAGCGTCAATACAGGACTAAGATCGAATTGTACTACACAGGCTCCGACGCTCGTCGGATGTGGCTGGGCTTGCAAACTATTACAGACTACAAAGGGAAGCACAGCCGCGAGCTGCCCAGTGACACGAGCCTACCAGACGAGCTAAATTACTTCTACGCTCGCTTTGAGGCAAGTAACACTAAAACATGCATGAGAGCATCAGCTGTTCCGGACGACTGTGTGATCACGCTCTCCGTAGCTGATGTGAGTAAGACCTTTAAACAGGTCAACATTCACAAGGCCGCAGGGCCAGACGGATTACCAGGACGTGTACTCCGAGCATACGCTGACCAACTGGCAAGTGTCTTCATTGACATTTTCAACCTCTCCCTGTCTGAGTCTGTAATACCAACATGTTTCAAGCAGACCACCATAGTCCCTGTGCCCAAGAACACTAAGGTAACCTGTAGCCATGAAGTGCTTTGAAAGGCTGGTCATGGCTCACATCAACACCATTATCCCAGAAACCCTAGACCCACTCCAATTTGCATACCGCCCCAATAGATCCACAGATGATGCAATCTCTATTGCGCTCCACACTGCCCTTTCACACCTGGACAAAATAAACACCTATGTGAGAATGCTATTCATTGACTACAGCTCAGCGTTCAACACCATAGTACCCTCAAAGCTCATCACTAAGCTAAGGACCCTGGGAATAAACACCTCCCTCTGCAACTGGATCCTGACGGGCCGCCCTCAGGTGGTACAGAGGGTAGTGCGTACAGCCCAGTACATCACTGGGGCCAAGCTTCCTGCCATTCAGGACCTCTATACCAGGCGGTGTCAGAGGAAGTCCCTAAAAATTATCAAAGACTCCAGCCACCCTAGTCATAGACTGTTCTCTCTGCTACCGCACGGCAAGCGGTACCGGAGTGCCAAATCTAGGTCCAAGAGACTTCTAAACAGCTTCTATCCCCAAGTCATAAGACTCCTGAACATCTAATCAAATGGCTACCCAGACTATTTGCAGACTATTCGGCACATGTGACAAATAACATTTGATTTGATTTGATATCCCTATATATGGTGTGTGATGGTAACTGGTAACTGTTCTCTGTCTATCGGCCCCACAGCCCAGACGACCTGCTGAATGCCCTAAACGAGGGCATCAGCCGCGCTGACGTTATCATCACCTCTGGAGGGGTGTCTATGGGAGAGAAGGTATGTGAGCAAATAGTGAGTATGAATGGTCATTGGTCATGACATTGCACTATTCTGACATCTTGTGGTCGGGGTGGGGAATTGTGGTGTTAATACTATGTGGGGGGGGGGTGTTGAATTAATTACAATCTCACACAGAACAGGATCATATTTATTTATTGGGATTGGGAATTGTGGTGTTTGATATTTCTGTTTTTACAGCTATTTCATTACATATACAGTACATTTTACACACATTTTACATACGTACATGACATTGTTGAGTTAATACTATGTGGGCTCACACAGCACAGGGTTGTATTTCTAAGGCCCAAAACGAAAAACATTTTGCAACAAAAAAAAAGTACATATTTTTTTCTTGATATACTGATCCAGATACTCGCTTCCTGTTTCAGTGAGTTTTTTTTTTCTCGTTTGGTGCCTGATGAATACACCCCGGTGGTGCACAAGTCTTATGTGGGTTTTAGGTACACATACACTATAACTGTTTTCATCTAATGTTTATATGTACTTTAGAATACTCCAAAATGTGTGATCCTCTTTTTCAGGACTATCTGAAGCAGGTGCTGGATATTGATCTGCATGCCCAGATCCACTTTGGACGAGTCTTCATGAAACCAGGGTGAGGTGGAGGGAGGGAGGGATGGACAGGTGGACCGGTGGATGGATAGATGGATGGATGGATGGATGGATGGATGGATGGATGGATGGATGGATGGACAGGTGGACAGGTGGACAGGTGGACCAGTGGAGGGAGGGATGGATGGACAGGTGGACCGGTGGAAGGATGGATTGTTCATTGATGACCATGTTGTTCTTCTCTTCTCCCATCATATTAGTCTGCCGACAACATTCGCCACTTTGGACATGGACGGTGCTCGCAAACTCATCTTTGCCCTCCCAGGTAGTGTGTAAAGTAAAGAGAAAGAAGGAATCAGACACTCATTTCCAGACTGGTTTCTAACACACTCTTGTTTTCTCTCTCTCTCTCTCTCTCTCTCTCTCTCTCTCTCTCTCTCTCTCTCTCTCCCCCCCCCACGGCCCAGGTAACCCTGTGTCTGCTGTGGTGACATGTAACCTCTTCGTCATCCCCGCCTTGAGGAAGATGCAGGGGATCCTGGACCCACGGCCCACCATCATCAAAGCCAGGGTAAGAACAAAGGCACAGGACTCCATCAATCTTTTGCAATGTGTCTTTCCTCCATTGTTTTCTCTATCCACGCTTTCCTCTCAAAATTCATTGGTCAGAGGTCAGAGGTGAGAGATCTTCTCCTCCAATGCGTTTTGAGAAGGTAATCCAGAAGAGCCCGTCTACCTGGAAGTAGAGGCCAGGAGTTTTGTCTGACCACATGACTTGACCATGTGGCCCATTGACTTGAGAAATCTCTCAGATACGTTTGCAGTGTGTGTGTACGTGCGAGTTTGTGTGTATTTACTGTATATCCTTTCAGAGTTTTTACTGTCCAGACCAGATGGTTATTTAGGGTGGCAGGTAGTCTAGCGGTTAGAGTTTTGGGACAGTTCGCTAGTTCGAATCCCTGAGCCGACCAAGGTGAAAAATCTGCCCAAGTGCCCTTGTGCAAGGCACTTTACCCTAATTGCTCCAGGGTCACCGTTGATAATGGCAGACCCAGGCCGTGACCTCACTCTCCGAGGCTGGCTCAGGGGGAGTTGGGATATGCAAAAAACACATTTCCAATTCACACATGCGTATTAATACAAATATGTGGGGAGTAGTGAACGAGTGCACACTTCAGGAGGGAGGAGAGATTATTGGGATACACCCCCTGATGTGATGTCATGATGAGGTCATCATGTCATGATGAGCCCTGTTGATTGTGTGTTTGTCTCCTGTAGTTGTCATGTGACGTGAAGCTGGACCCTCGCCCTGAGTACCACCGCTGCATTCTGACATGGCACCACCAGGAGCCTCTGCCATGGGCCCAGAGCACAGGTACTGATGGAATATCATTCTATTCTGTTGTATTATTTTATATTCTATTCTATTGTGCACTGCTATAAGGAACGATACACTTCTATACTATACGGCATGTGTGGTCACAGGCTCAATGGACTCTCAATGGACTGGTCATTGGCTTTGTTCATGGGCAATTGTAGAGGGGTAAGCTACAGTCCTCTCATCTAACAAACCCTCTGGCTGTGACTATTTTCACTGTTTTGTATTACATGTAATATTGTATTGCATAAAGAACTACAATTGGATACTGTAGTATTAGACAGTGTAGTATTAGACAGTGTAGTATTAAATACTGTAGTATTAGACAGTATAGTATTGAATACTGTAGTATTAGACAGTGTAGTATTAGACTGTGTAGTATTAGACAGTGTAGTATTAGACAGTGTAGTATTAGACAGTATAGTATTAAATACTGTAGTATTAGACAGTGTAGTATTAGACAGTGTAGTACTAGACAGTGTAGTATTAGACAGTATAGTATTAGACCGTATAGTATTCAATACTGTAGTATTAGACAGTGTAGTATTAGACAGTGTAGTATTAAATAATGTAGTATTAGACAATATAGTATTAAATACTGTAGTATTAGACAGTGTAGTATTAGACAGTGTAGTATTAGACAGTGTAGTATTAGACAGTATAGTATTAAATACTGTAGTATTAGACAGTGTAGTATTAGACAGTGTAGCATTAGACAGTATAGTATTAGACAGTATAGTATTAAATACTGTAGTATTAGACAGTGTAGTATTAGACAGTGTAGTATTAGACAGTATAGTATTAGACAGTGTAGTATTAGACAGTGTAGTATTAGACAGTGTAGTATTAGACAGTGTAGTATTAGACAGTGTAGTATTAGACAGTGTAGTACTAGACAGTGTAGTACTAGACAGTGTAGTATTAGACAGTGTAGTATTAGTAGGCTCTCACTCCCTTGCATGCTGTGGTAGCGAGGTCATCCTGACTGTCATGGGTTTAATCCTCCTGGACATGTGTTGTACTGGGTACTGGC
The DNA here is from genome assembly GCF_020615455.1 of Coregonus clupeaformis. Taxonomy (NCBI): domain Eukaryota; kingdom Metazoa; phylum Chordata; class Actinopteri; order Salmoniformes; family Salmonidae; genus Coregonus; species Coregonus clupeaformis. The sequence continues at coordinate 4,672,979 of NC_059224.1, read as the reverse complement.
AGAGGGCCTAAAGTGCATTTATTCTCTATCTCTCTATCTCTATCTCTATCTCTATATCTATCTATCTCTCTACCTCTCTACCTCTACCTCTATCTCTACCTCTATCTCTATCTCTATCTCCATCTCTATCTATCTCTCTACCTCTACCTCTATCTCTATCTATCTCTCTACCTCTATCTCTATCTCTATTTCTATCTATCTCTCCACCTCTACCTCTATCTATACCTCTATCTCTATCTCTATCTATCTCTCTACCTCTTATCTCTATCTCTATCTCTATCTCTATCTCTTACCTCTACCTCTATATCTACCTCTATCTCTATCCCTACCTCTATCTCTATCTCTATCTATCTCTCTACCTCTATCTATCTCTCTACCTCTACCTCTATATCTACCTCTATCTCTATCTATCTCTCTACCTCTATCTCTATCTATATCTCTATCTCTATCTCTATCTCTATTCATCCATCCATCCTGTAGGAAACCAGGTGAGCAGCAGGCTGATGAGCATGCGCAGCGCCAACGGTCTCCTGATGCTACCTCCAAAAACAGAGCAATACGTGGAGCTGCACAAGGGAGAGGTGGTCGACGTCATGGTTATCGGTCGGCTATGATGTCATCAAAGGGGGACATTGAGATGGCTTCATAGAGAGAGAGGGGATTCGAATGGGTGGTTCACGGTGCATGTCCACATATCATTGACTATTCTGTAATATGCAACGGCACAGCTAGTTTTTCTTGATTTGGATAACGTTGAGGTATAGTCAACATCTCCATCACAAACCTAGGTACATATGATTAAAAAAAATATTATTAATTTAAAAGATTATAATAGTATTTCAAACAAAGAAAATATAACTTTTAAAGAAAAAAATCTAATTATAAAAAGAGATTTATTCTGTAATATATTATTATGATTCTTCTTATTCTTCTTCTTATCATTATTAGATTATAAGGCAACTTTGTTCCTTTCATTGCAATTGCTTTGTGTGTTCAATGCTAGACCTTATCAATAGTAGTAGCATTTTAATAGAGCTGTAGGTGCCTGCCAGGACAAAAAAAAAAGAAATATTATTTTCTAATTTTAGTGGGAAAAAAGTATCTGGTTTTTTTTTTTTATATGAAGAAAAACACTGAGGAAGACTCCAGATTTCCCACGGTGCTCGTGTAAGAGGAAGGAGGGTAGGGTATAATCTAGGTGTACTTCCTCTGTGGTGTGTCGCTTGAAAGGTGACACCACACACTTCTATTTTTCTCTCGTTAGTATGCATCATAATGGCTTCACAAAGAGCTTTGCTTGTTGTTTATCTTGTGAGTCTTGTTTATGTGCGCAGTGCCAAATGCCTGGGCAAGGATGAGGGTGGTGCTGGGAGAGAGGGGGGAGGGGGACAGTCACCCACCCACCAACCTGCCCAGACCCTGAAGCTTCCTTATTTATCACCTGACCAGGTGCAACTCCGCCCCCGACCCCCCCAGGGAGCGTGGTTACCTGGGAAAAACAAAAACAATATTTTATTTTAATCGACTAAGAGAAAGGGGGAAAACACACTGAATAAAAAGAAACAGCTTCTTTAAGTGCTGACAGCCTTTTTAACCAACTTCACAAAAAAATGTACAGAAAAAAAGAATATGAAGATGAACCATATTGTACAGATATGTGACCAGCACTCCTAAGGAAATTACTATTATTAAGCAATGAGGAGACATTGAACAACGCTGTACTACAATACATTTTCTGTAATGATATGAAACTGATGAAAGAGACTACGATAATAAAAATCCTTGATCATTATGTAAAAAAAAATATTGTTGGGTTTCCTTTTTTTTTAATAAAATATATTCAAAGAAAAATAAGTGATTTTGTTCATTGATGCATGCAGTAACACCTTGTTTGAGGGTGGTCCACTAACATGATCAAGTTCATGACCAGTTCCTTCATTTGTATTCATGAAGCATCTCAGTATGAGTGTTGCCTTTTACATTATAATGAATAGACAAGGGGTACTGATCCTAGATCAGCGCTGCTACGCTGAGACACCTTATGAACGTGGGCCCTTAACTTCCTGCATCTGGACGTAGCCTACGTGAAGAAGCCTATAGGCCATTGAAAGATCAAACCCTAAAAAGAGAAAGAGGTTAAGTATACAAATGTCACTGAGAGACGAGAGCGGATTACCCTCATAGAAAATACAGTCAAAATACTGAAGCTGTGTGTGCGCAGACAGATACTGTGCAGGTGACGCTGACTGACTGTCCCTAGAATCATTCATCCTGAAAGCGCCAACATATTTTTAGCTTAGAAGCGCCAACTAGGGTCTTTTTTTTTTTTGTTGCAAAAATTATTTCAAGCATTAACACTTTTAATTTCATTAACCTTTTGTAACACAAGCAAATTGTTTGAATTCCCCAAAAGAAGCATATATTTCTTTAGAATTTTCACACATTTCAAATTTGATGTTGAACAGATATTTTAATCAATTTCATCCATAGCCACTTGTACTGAAAAGTGTCTGTTATTCATTCATAGTGTTGTGTTTCTGTGATACTCAGAGGCTGAGAAATTAGCGATTGAGCTAATCTGACATACCGGTACGACCTAAAATGGCCAACAATATGGGCGCCGGTGCCATCAGACTTTTACGGCATTGCCATCAGCTATCAGCCATTGAGGAAATGCTTCCTTTGAAATCAATGAAAGCTGCTATACTGCCCGTGTTGCACTCGCGTTGCGTCACGTCCAATGGCATTGTCCAAGCTCAAGAATCGCAGAGGTTAAATTCTCCATGGCTGAGGGGCGCGTTTATTCTATCTTGTGTATTGAAATAATTAGAAATAAAGTTGATTTTGGTTGCATATGGTCTCATCTATACACCACTGGTTATTTTTTATTAAGATTTATGAAGTCAAGAACCAACATTTACTAGCTAGCAGAAGCTAGCTAGCTACATTGACTATGTTCACAATGTAAACAAAAGCAACTTGTGTAATTAGAGTATCATATAGTACAACCACTACCAAATATTTTATTAGTACTTGCGAAAAACTGGAACAAAGCTACTGTACTTACACATAATGGATGAATGTGTTAAAGTACAGTACAGTACAGGACAACACAGTACAGGACAGGACAGGACAGGACAGTACAGGACAGGACAATACAGTACAGGACAGGACAATACAGGACAGTACAGGACAATACAGGACAGTACAATACAGTACAGTACAGGACAGTACAATACAGTACAGTACAGGACAATACAGGACAATACAGTACAGGACAGGACAATACAGAACAGTACAGTACAGGACAGGACAGGACAATACAGGACAGGACAATACAGTACAGGACAATACAGGACAGTACAGTACAGGACAATACAGGACAGTACAGTACAGGACAGGACAATACAGGACAGTACAGGACAATACAGGACAGGACAATACAGTACAGTACAGGACAGGACAATACAGGACAGGACAGTACAGTACAGTACAGGACAGGACAATACAGGACAGGACAATACAGGACAGTACTGTACAGTACAGTACAGTACAGTACAGGACAATACAGTACAGTACAGTACAGTACAGTACAGTACAGTACAGTACATGACAATACAGTACAGTACAGGACAGGACAGTACAGGACAATACAGGACAGTACAGGACAATACAGGACAGGACAATACAGTACAGTACAATACAGGACAGGACAATACAGGACAGGACAATACAGGACAGGACAATACAGTACAGGACAGGACAATACAGTACAGTACAGTACAGTACAGGACAATACAGTACAGGACAGGACAATACAGGACAATACAGTACAGGACAGGACAATACAGGACAGTACAGGACAGGACAATACAGGACAGTACAGGACAATACAGGACAGGACAATACAGGACAGTACAGGACAATACAGTACAGGACAATACAGGACAGTACAGTACAGGACAGGACATTACAGGACAGTACAGGAAAATACAGGACAGGACAATACAGTACAGTACAGGACAATACAGGACAGGACAGTACAGTACAGTACAGTACAGGACAATACAGGACAGGACAATACAGGACAGTACAGGACAGTACTGTACAGGACAGTACAGGACAGGACAGGACAGTACAGTACAGGACAATACAGTACGGTACATGACAATACAGTACAGTACAGTACAGGACAGGACAATACAGGACAGTACAGGACAATACAGGACAGGACAATACAGTACAGTACAGTACAGGACAGGACAATACAGGACAGGACAATACAGTACAGTACAGGACAATACAGGACAGGACAGTACAGTACAGTACAGGACAATACAGGACAGGACAATACAGGACAATACAGGACAGTACTGTACAGGACAGTACAGGACAGGACAGGACAGGACAGTACAGTACAGGACAATACAGTACGGTACATGACAATACAGTACAGTAGACAGTACAGGACAGTACAGGACAATACAGGACAGGACAATACAGTACAGTACAGTACAGGACAGGACAATAAAGGACAGGACAATACAGGACAGGACAATACAGGACAGTACAGGACAGGACAGGACAATACATGACAGTACAGTACAGTACAGTACAGGACAGGACAATACAGTACAGGACAGGACAATACAGTACAGTACAGTACAGGACAGGACAATACAGTACAGTACAGCAGGACAGGACAGGACAATACAGTACAGTACAGTACAGTACAGTACAGGACAGGACAGGACAGGACAATACAGTACAGGACAATACAGGACAGGACAACACAGTACAGTACAGGACAGGACAGGACAACACAGTACAGGACAGGACAGGACAGGACAGGACAGGACAGGACAGGACAGGACAGGACAAATACAGTACTGAGGAGTTTTAGCTCTAACTTTGGATAATATGGCCTATAACTAAGTTCCAACTACATCTGAAAGATGAGACTCTCGACATACATCTACCTCTGTACCAAATTTGGTGCTTTTATCACAAAGTTGACTATTGATTCCACATTTTCAGCTTTAGGCGCCCGCATACACGGATCGATTTGCTCCTACCAGATCTCAGCTACGCGAAGCGAACGTCTGTGCCTCGCATCCACCCTTAAAGGACCTTAGCTTGAAAAACTTGAAAAAAGGCAATATTACTGTTTGTCCTGCTTGAGATGCTGCAGCAACAACATAGCCAGTATTCACTTCCTCAAAATAGTTTGAATTAATCTACGATAAATCAAGAAATCTGCAGTGGTGTAAAGTACTTAAGTAACAACTTTTACTTTTACTTCACTACATTCCTAAAGAAAATAATGTAGTTTTTACTCCATACATTTTCCCTGAGACCCAAAAGTGCTTGTTACATTTTGAATGCTTAGCAGGACAGGACATTTGTCCAATTCATGCACTAATCAAGAGAATATCCCTGGTCATCCCTACTACCTGATCTGGTGGATTCACTAAATACAAATGCTTCGTTTGTAAATTATGTCTGAGTGTTGGAGTGTGCCCCTGGCTATCCGTCTGATTTACTTAATGTAAGGAATTTGAAATTATTTATACTTTTACTTTTACTTTTGATACTTAAGTACATTTTATCAATTACATTTACTTTTGATACTTAAGTACATTTAAAACCAAATACTTTCAGACTTTTACTCAAGTAGGATTTTACTGGGTGACTTTCTTTTTTACTTGAGTCATTTTCTATTAACGTATCTTTACTTTTACTCAAGTATGACAATTGGGTACTTTTCCCACCACTGGAAATTAATTTTGTCATTTTTGCCGAGGAGATCTTAGTTGCGAAATTTTACAACTAACTAAGATGTTTGGTGCAGTATTTCTCAAGTGAAAAAATTTGCATGAAAATGAATTATCTCTTGTTGAATGACAATAAACACTTCATTGAATAATCCCATCCATAGTTCCCACTCCTACTAGGAGTAGTACAATCACCAACAAACAGGCATAGACTTTGGCTACCAAACTTCGACTTGCCTCAAGAAAAAATATTGTGCGCTCCAACAGCTGAAAAAAACTCTGCCGAACATCAAAACGTCACAACATTTTGTCATAATATATATGCTAACTGTTCCAACTGGGAAGCATGTGACAGGCTTAACCCAGATAGCAAATAATTTCCTCCCGCTTGGTATTTGGCAGATGCTACCTTGCATTCTGTCAAACAGTCTTGCCATCGCCACATCCTGGACTGGGGGATAAGGCCTATTTCAGGGACTTGTTTCTGAAGACCATTCTTCACAGTAACTTTTGATATTATTAAATGTGTTTGTCACGCCCTGACTCTGGGGACTCTTATTTGTTGAGTCAGGGTGTGTATTTTCATTGTGGTGTATTGTCTATGTTGTATATTCTAGTATGTGTATTTCTATGTTGGCCGGTGTGGTTCCCAATCAGAGGCAGCTGTCGCTCGTTGTCTCTGATTGGAGACCATACTTAGGCAGCCTATTGGCACTAGTGGGTTGTGGGATCTTGTTCCGTGTTAGGTATGTTGTTTGTGTACCTTGGACTTTGTCGTTGTGTTTAATAGTCAAATAAACATGTATGCATGTCATGCTGCGCCTTGGTCTGACCCGTCGATGAACGAACGTGACAGAAGATCCCACCAAACGAGGACCAAGCAGCGTGTCCAGGAGCAGACAGCCTGGACATGGGAGGAGATTCAGGCCGGGATGAATCGCCGTCCTTGGGAGGAGACAGTGGAGGCGCGGTATAGAGAGGAGCAGCGGCAACGCAGGAGGCGCCGGCCGAGGAAGAAGCCCGAGAGACAGCCCCAAGAAAATGTTTGGGGGGGGGCTAAAAGGGTGGTTGGCGGAGCCTAGTGTTAGAGCAGAGCCAACTCCCCGTACTCACGCGAGGAGGCGTGTGACTGGGCAGGCTCCGTGTTATGCGGAGCTACGTACTGTGTCGCCAGTGTGCCGGCACAGTCCTGTACGTCCTGTACTAGCACCACGCACGTGCCGTGCGAAGATGGGCATCCAGCCAGGACGGGGTGTGCCGGCTCAACGCTCCTGGTCTCCAGTATGCCTCCTCGGTCCTGCATATCCTGCGCCGGTTCTACGTACTGTATCGCCAGTACGCGTGCACAGCCCAGTGCGTCCTGTGCCAGCGCCCCGCATGTGTAGTGCGAAAGTGGGTAGCCAGCCAGGACGGGTTGTGCCAGCTCTCTGCTCCAGACCTCCAGTCCGCCTTCGCAGTCCGGTCCGGCCCGTTCCTGCTCCTCGCACCAAGCCAGTGGTGCGCGTCGCCAGCCCGACCCGGCCCGTTCCTGCCCCTCGCACCAAGCCAGTGGTGCGCGTCGCCAGCCCGGCCCGGCCTGTTCCTGCCCCTTGCACCAAGCCAGTGGTGCGTGTCGCCAGCCCGGCCCTGTTCCTGCCCCTCGCACCAAGCCAGTGGTGCGCGTCGCCAGCCCGGTCCAGCCTGTTCCTGCCCCTCGCACCAAGCCAGTGGTGCGCGTCGCCAGCCCGGCCCGGCCTGTTCCTGCCCCTTGCACCAAGCCAGTGGTGCGCGTCGCCAGCCCGGCCCGGCCTGTTCCTGCCCCTTGCACCAAGCCAGTGGTGCGCGTCGCCAGCCCGGCCCTGTTCCTGCCCCTCGCACCAAGCCAGTGGTGCGCGTCGCAAGCCCGGTCCAGCCTGTTCCTGTCCCTCGCACCAAGCCAGTGGTGCGCGTCGCCAGCCCGGCCCGGCCTGTTCCTGCCCCTCGCACCAAGCCGGTGGTGCGCGTCGCCAGCCCGGCCCGGCCTGTTCCTGCCCCTCGCACCAAGCCAGTGGTGCGCGTCGCCAGCCCGGCCCGGCCTGTTTCTGCTCCTCGCACCAAGCCAGTGGTGCATGTTCCTCGTCCGGTTCGGCCCGTGCCTGCTCCTCGCACCAGACCAGTGGTGAGTGTGTCCAGTCCGGCATGACCCGTGCCCGTTCCACCGGTGCCTGGTCCGGCACCAGTCAGCAGCTCCAGTCCGGAGTCAGAGCAGTCCGCTCTACCAGTGCCTGATCCAGCTCCGGTAACCTGCTCCAGTCCGGAGCCAGAGCAGTCCGCTCCACCGGTGCCTGATCCAGCTCCGGTCAGCGGCTCCACTCCGGAGCCAGAGCAGTCCGCTCCACCGGGGTCCAGTCCAGGTCCGGTCAGCGGCTCCAGTCCGGACCCAGACGTCAGCCCCTCTCCAGGTTCGGGGTCTCCCACACCAGGGTCCAGACAGGGCTTGGAGTATAGTGGGAGGAAGGAGAGGGGAAGCAGCGCGCCGAGGTCCAGACCAGACCAGGGGCGCAACAGGGAGGCGAAGAATAGGTGGTTGTCACGCCCGGAGCCGGATCCGCCTCCGAGGCGGAATGCCCACCCCTACCCTGTTTAGTAAAGGTTGTGCGGTCGGAGTCCGCACCTTTTGGGGGGGGTACTGTCACGCCCTGACTCTGGGGACTCTTATTTGTTGAGTCAGGGTGTGTATTTTCATTGTGGTGTATTGTCTATGTTGTATATTCTAGTATGTGTATTTTACGTTGGCCGGTGTGGTTTCCAATCAGAGGCAGCTGTCGCTCATTATCTCTGATTGGGGTCAATACTTAGGCAGCCTATTGGCACTAGTGGGTTGTGGGATCTTGTTCCGTGTTAGGTATGTTGTTTGTGTACCTTGGACTTCACGTTTCGTTTCTTGTTTTGTTGTTGTGTTTAATAGTCAAATAAACATGTATGCATATCACGCTGCGCCTTGGTCTGACCCGTCGATGGACGAACGTGACAGTGTTACACTTGTTTTCTTAACTTTTTAAGTAAATTCTTAAAACCATATGTTTGATGCATTTGATACCATTCCACTTATTCCGCTCCAGCCATTACCACGAGCCCGTCTTCCCTTATTAAGGTGCCACCAATCTCCTGTGACTGAGTATACAAAACATTAAAGACACCTGCTATTTCCATGACATAGACTGACCAGGTAAATCCAGGTGAAAGCTATGATCCCTTATTGATGTAAATTGTTAAATCCACAAATCAGTGTAGATGAAAGTGAGGAGACAGGTTAAATAATTATTTTCAAGCCTTGAAACAGTTGAGATATAGATTGTGTATGTGTGCCATTCAGAGGGTGAACGGGGAAGACAAAAGATTTCAGTGCCTTTGAACAGGGTACGGTAGTAGGTGCCAGGCGCACCGGTTTGTGTCAAGAACTGCAATGCTGCTGGGTTTTTCACGCTCAACAGTTTCCCGTGTGTTTCAAGAATGGTCCACCACCCAAAGGACATCCAGCAAACTTGACACAACTGTGGGAAGCATTGGAGTCAACATGGGCCAGCATCCCTGTGGAACACTTTCGATACCTTGTCGAGTCCATGTCCTGACGAATTAAGGCTGTTCTGAGGTCAACTCAATATTAGGAATGTTTCCTTAATGTTTTGTACACTCAGTGTATATGTTACTTATTTGATTACTGTCACTTTTGTCGCCATTGAACTGTGTGAGAAGTAGGGCCTACATGACATTAACATTTGATTTGACTGGATTTGATTTGTCATCACCAGCGGATCCAGGTGACCAGGACTGGCCCTTGTTATCTGATATATTTTTCACACACATAATCATTTACAGTACTTTTCCAAATGGACATCCAATGTACCTTAAATAATACAAATCTATAAATATATACTGTGTATATATATAAACAAAAATAAGTGGTGACGGAGTAGGCATGCCGCTGGCTGGCCCGTGTACACAAGGGTCGAAACAACGTGGTGAAACACCGCCTCCCATTCATTTTCGATGGAAGGAAAGCGGTGAAAAGGGGACCGTTGGGAGGCGAGAACGTGGCATGGGAGGTGGTGAAAAAGTTCACGGCCTGTGTACGCTGGCACACGGAAAATTGCCGCATGCCGCTTCAGCCGCCCAGAGTGGCTCGCTTGTGGGCGTCCTGGCAGCATATGGCAGCATATAGCAATAGTTTGGTTGTGCATAAAAAATTCAGCATAGTAAATGTGTATGAAGGTCTGGTTATTAAATGGTTAAATAGTTTAATCCATTCTCCTTTCATGAATTTATTCAAGGTAAATAGTCATATGCTCTAAACCTCTCTGGTGACAAACACACTTTGCTGCCCTGTTTCCAATCATCCACATGGCTGAGAGAACCTATTCAAGTAAGTAAATACATTTTGAAAATGTAAAATAAACTGAGGTATTATTAGCTATCTAGCTACTGTACAGTGCAGGCTAACTCAAATTAACTGCTAACATAGCTAGCTAGCTATCTAGCCAACTTTACATACTGTATAGCTAGCTAGCTAAGTGAATTCAATATCACCAGCTACCTAACTTCATATTAGCTAGCTATCGTCATTGTAAAAAACAAACTCCAAATGCATTTGTAGGTAGCTAGCTAACAGCCATGGAGGAGGGTGAAAGGATAGCAGCCCCAACTGTCAAAGGGGAGAGAGTAGGCTATTCTGGATAGGGCAGGTACTTTTGTGTAGTTCCAGTCCCTAGAAGTGAGGAATGAGATAATAGTAACATAATATTCAGTGCTGTCTAATTTGAGTATAATGAAGTCTGTTTCTTGTGAGGTTTTCTGTCCTCAGATACAGAGAGCTGTGAAAGCCTGTCTGCAGATGAAGAGGTCCCAATGAAGAGCAGTGGTTCTCAGTCCTGGTCCTGGGGACTCAAAGGGGTGCAAATTTTTGCACTACAAAGCTGATTCAAATGATCAAGTCATCATCAAGCTTCAAGTGGCATTTATGTATTCATTTGTGATGCTATCCTTGAAATGATCCTGCTGTTGTCCCATGCTACATTTACATTTACGTCATTTAGCAGACGCTCTTATCCAGAGCTATGGGGGGGTATTCAATTATCCTTTTGATGTGAGAGAGGATGCCAACCTCCAGTCCCATCATCGCCACCTCACCCGCTCTAAGATAACCCGCCCAAGGCTGTTTAGGAGACACCGTTAGAGACACTATTATGTAATTGTGATGAACTGAGAGAATATGAAGTTTAGTAGCACTGTAATTCATTAATCATATGCTGTCTTCCCTAGTAGCACTGTAATTCATTAATCATATGCTGTTTTCCCTAGTAGCACTGTAATTCATTAATCATATGCTGTCTTCCCTAGTAGCACTGTAATTAATTAATCATATGCTGTCTTCCCTAGTAGCACTGTAATTCATTAATCATATGCTGTCTTCCCTAGTAGCACTGTAATTCATTAATCATATGCTGTCTTCCCTAGTAGCACTGTAATTCATTAATCATATGCTGTCTTCCCTAGTAGCACTGTAATTCATTAATCATATGCTGTCTTCCCTAGTAGCACTGTAATTCATTAATCATATGCTGTTTTCCCTAGTAGCACTGTAATTCATTAATCATATGCTGTTTTCCCTAGTAGCACTGTAATTCATTAATCATATGCTGTCTTCCCTAGTAGCACTGTAATTCATTAATCATATGCTGTCTTCCCTAGTAGCACTGTAATTAATTAATCATATGCTGTTTTCCCTAGTAGCACTGTAATTCATTAATCATATGCTGTTTTCCCTAGTAGCACTGTAATTAATTAATCATATGCTGTTTTCCCTAGTAGCACTGTAATTCATTAATCATATGCTGTTTTCCCTAGTAGCACTGTAATTCATTAATCATATGCTGTTTTCCCTGCTCCTCTGTTCTTATCTCTTTCCCTTTCTGTCTTTTACACTCTCACACCTCTCTCCCACCTCCTCTTTCTTCCTCTGTTTTTATAATGGACACCAGATGTGCATTGAAGTACAGATTGAACTTGTATTTATAATATTACAATTATATAATATTTATAATGCATGTATTATGTATTTATAACACTTGGATAATGAACTTCTTTCAATAAAGTGTTTCACATTCTCTACTGGAATTAGTTCACATTCTCTACTGGTTGAAATTAAGTATCTTGTTTGATGAAATACTACACCTATCCTGTGTCCTCAGATCAGTGCAGATGAAGGAAATGAAATATTGAGATGCATGTGTTTTAGAGTATATACATGATGCATAGGAAGTGTAGTGTACTGTTTTTAAAATTCTGGTTATGTATATATGAATTACAAATCAGCCTTTAACTAGTTAAATCATGTGTTCCAGTCTATTGTAGAGTTCAATGTGTAACCACTGATGTCCCAGGACCAGGATTGGTAAACACTGTTGAAGTGTACAATTGTAATACATACATGCAGACACAGCATCATTCAAATACAGGATGTTGATACTCCTGGTATTGGATATGACTGAAAAATAATGTCTCACATACATTCATACCTGAACCATAGCTTTATTTGTCAAGGTAGAGTACATGATCAGTGAATATATTCAATGTACAGGCTACAATGTGGGGGAACTCAAGCTTGGTAATAACTACATGTACGACTTGGCGCAATAAAGTTATATTATATTCTACTGAATTCATAGGCTTCATTGATGCCATTCAGACTGTCTTGAAGTTGATACAACCGGCTATGATAGCTGAGGTTCATAGCTAGCTAGCTAATATTGACATTATAATATTGACATGTAACAGTCATGTGTGTAACAGTAATTTTCTGCAGTTTCTTGGGGATTAATGATTAACTGGTGGAAGCATTTAAAACCACTGTTCTGAACTAATATTAATACCAAACATTTTAGGGTCCATACACAGATCGGCTACATAGCTAGCTACATCCATAGGCATACAGGTATTTTTATAGCTAATTCACTACACAATAAGACAGAAAATAGTTAGCTAGCCACGTTACTTCAGCTGCATTGCATGGCAAATATCAGCAAGGCAAGCTTACAAAATTGTACATCCAATTCGCAGTAAATGCTTCCCTTACGAAAAAAGATTGCAGTCAGAGTGCTTAGAGTACAGTATAACTGCAGTATGGTGCAAATACTGCGTCCAAAAGAACACAGTTATTTTTACTGCAGTTATTCTGCAATTACTGCGTCCAAAATACCACAGTCGACTGCAGTTACTGCACTTTTACTGCAGTTTCAAAACTGCAATCTTTTTTTGTAAGGGTTTAGCTAGCTAGATTCTTTACATCCACTGTTTCACAAGATGACAGCCTGGTTTGGCCGTTTTTATCAGGAACGCCGCCCACTAGTGTACACCGCCGTGAGTGAGGCGATGGGCAAAAAAGCTGTCGCAAGGCGAGTGACCACCCTGGCGGGCTGCGTGCCTCTGGAGTGATCGTTGCTAGCTGGATAGTAGGCCTATGCAAGGTATATTGTTTTTCATTCCTTAACACAGAAATCATGGTTAATTATGTTTTTTGTCCGTAACTTGACAAAGTCCTTAAATTTTAGAAGGATAAAAAAAGGGTTTCGAAATAATGACATTGTTGATCCCTTGGCAATTTTAGGGTTAATTGCGTCCTTTTTTTATTGACTTCCTGCGCACTGGCAGGTGACATAACTATAATTCTACTAGTCACATATGATGGTGAGGTGCACACTGTACAGTCTATTCTAAATAACTCCACTAATTCAGACCAAAGTCATATTTTTTGTCATATTTATCTTATTATGCAGGCTATTTATATCCAGCTAAAAGTAGTTCACTATTTGAGGAATAGGATGTGAAGTTATCGCAGGCTATTGAAAGGCGAACACTTTGGCGCATGACCATTGAAATGGTAAACTAAGTGGCGCTGTGGAGTTGCCTGGAGATGCTCAAACTCCATGCGTAGTTAACACTGCAATGGTGCAAGCCATCCCAACTCACCACAGACCGGCCAAGTAGCTACGATCATAGCTACGATCATGTGAGACCAGCCAGCAAGAAGAATAAAGACAATACGGCTACGCGCATCTTGAAAATGTTCTGTGCGCAATAGAACCGATATTTCAGAACCATTGCATATTACGGGATTACTTCTTCTTTAAAGACCTGGAAGCGGTGAGTAGACTTCTCTGTGTAGTAAGACTGTTGAGTCCGATCCGATTGTCTAGAAACATTAATTGAATACTAAGTTCGCCAACTTGATTTGCGCACTCTTGTGTGTGTAGAATGCGCTGTCTATGGTGTGTAATGACCATCTCGCTGTTTGTATTCCAACTTTTTTATTAAAGCAATCACAAACACCGAAATCACAAGGTGGTAGCCTACAACTGCATCAATTTAACTTATATCAAATTGTGCTGTATTTCACAAGTTAAAGTGGATGTTTATCACAATTGAAACTGTACAGGACAGATCTGCACTCCAAATTGAGGCTATATTTGTTGTAGTGCCGCTATCTATGTAAGTAGAACCTGTTGCTTCCAGTATTAGCCACTATTTGAACATGTTCATCTGTTGAATGGACATTTAATAATAGGTTTAGCTTTAGCCAGCAGTGAAAGCTCTCGGCTATCTAAGTAGCTATAAGAATGACTTATTTTAACTATGAGCACATGGCTGTTCTTCTGTAGCCTAAATGAATTCTATGGATACATTTCTATGTATCTACATTTTACAGGCCAATGTTGAAAACCTTTCCAATTTCGGCACCCTTTTGACTTATGAGTCCACCTGACATTTTAAAGCCATTTTAAAATAGACTTATACAGTCGACTCCGGGGCATGAGTGATTAGTCACTCTGACAAGTAGCTTAGCCACCAGCTGTAAGGAACAGTACTTAATTAGCCACCAATTTGTACCTGTTTTTCCAGAGGGGGCCCCTCTTATCAATGTCCTCCTCAATGAATCAGTTAGCTAGGAGCTAGTTTAATTACAGTCACAGTTAAGCTCTGAGCCCTATGGTCTAGTCTAGGGCCTTCTGTTGGTGAACTGATTTTCTACACTTCTAAATTATATGAGTGAATATAATCAAATGTATGCCTACATTTTTGATAAAGTTACCCCCACAAAGGGTGTGTATGCGCGCATGCGTGTTTGTGTGCTTGCCTGCATATGGATGTAAATGACTGTGTGTGTCTGTGTGTGTCTGTGTGTGTGTGTACATTCAAATCTTCATTTACACAAAGTAATCTCATCAGAACCTGTGTAGCTCAGTTGGTAGGGCATGGCGTTTGCAACGCCAGGGTTGTGGGTTCGATTCCCGCGGGGGGCCAGTATGAAAATGTATTCACTCACTAACTGTAAGTCGCTCTGGATAAGAGCGTCTGCTAAATGACTAAAATGTAAATGTAAACCTATGCCAGCTCCCATGGTCTCTCCTCAGTGTCATGCTGCTGACAGAACTGGAAGCCTGGAGGACTACATTAGACCAGGAGATCCTTCCTTCCCAGGCTTAACCAACCCCACAGGAGAGGAACAGATGGTCTTGGTGGCTGTCTGTTTGTCAGCCTCGCTGTGTGCTAAACAGATACAGGAGGGGGAGAGAGTAGACCTGCCAGACATGATTAGCTGGGTGAAGGGGTTAGGGGGGTTACCATGTGCCGTGGCTGGCTGCCTCTCTCTGACAGCAGGAATCTCAGAGGTGTCTGTCCAAGAAAAGCTGAGAACTGCCCAAGAAAATCTAGAATTATTACATTGATGACATGCTCATGTTATTTCCTGTTCAAGCCATTTTTTTCTGGGTTTCCTTTGAGTCATGTTATTTCTAGACAATACAAACTTCACCTTTGTGAGAACGTTTTCCTCGCGTCTTGAAATACGTATAATCCTCACACACAAAACGCTTCCTCCTCATCCATTCTCGTCTCTTTCTGAAGAAAGAAATACTGACATTTGGCCTCGTAAAAAAATGACTTGCAAGTTCAGTTGCCCTTGAGTATGGTATACACACCTGCTCACTCTATTTCCCAAGAGAGTGAACATCTAGTAGTCATACAACCATATAGTGGGTTAATCCAGATTAATACTGGGTAACATCCTTAAAATAGATTGTAATCCACAGCAGCAATGGCAGATCAGGTTGGTTGTATTCTCGTAGTGTACCGGTACTGGTTGAGTGCAATATGCTACACTTCCTGTCAAATGTTATATCCCTATTATGGATGGCTGTAGATGAATACAATCAGCCTGAAGGACCCAGGGAGCAAAGAGGTAAGTGGTGAGGGGTTATTCAATGACAGAGAGATACTCAGGCAAGGCCAGGTGGGGACAGAGTGACAGACATAGGGGTGGATGGGCCTGCTGGACTCGAGGGATTGCAGCAGGTAAAGTGAGGGCAGGCCAGGGAGGTTGCCGTGTAAGGAGTTAGATTAGCTCTTCTGTTGATTAGAAACTAGGAGGAGAAAATTGTGGTTCTGGTAGTAATGTATACAGAAGGTGGTTCTGGTAGTAATGTATATAGTAAGTAGTTCTGGTAGTAAGGTATATAGTAGATGGTTCTGGTAGTAATGTATACAGTAGGTGGTTCTGGTAGTAATGTATATAGTAGATGGTTCTGGTAGTAAGGTATACAGTAGGTGGTTCTGGTAGTAATGTACAGTACCAGTCAAACATTTGGACACACCTACTCATTCAATGGTTTTTCTTTATTTTTACTATTTTCTACATTGTAGAATAATAGTGAAGACATCAAATCTATGTAATAACACATATGGAATCATGTAGTAACCAAAAAAGTGTTAAACAAATCAAAATATATTTTATATTTGAGATTCTTCAAAGAAGTCACCCTTTGCCTTGATGACAGCTTTGCACACTCTTGGCATTCTCTCAACCAGCTTCACCTGGAATGCTTTTCCAACAGTCTTGAAGGAGTTCCCACATATGCTGAGCACTTGTTGGCTGCTTTTCCTTCACTCTGTGGTCCGACTCATCCCAAACCATCTCAATTGGGTTGAGGTCAGGGGATTGTGGAGGCCAGGTCATCTGATGTAGCACTCCATCACTCTCCTTCTTGGTAAAATAGCCCTTACACAGCCCGGAGTTGTGATGGGTCATTGTCCTGTTGAAAAACAAATGATAGTCCCACTAAACCCAAACCAGGTGAGATGGCTTATCACTGCAGAATGATGTGGTAGCCATGCTGGTTAAGTGTTCCTTGAATTCTAAATAAATCACAGACAGTGTCACCAGCAAAGCACCCCCACACCATAACACCTCCTCCTCCATGCTTTACAGTGAGAAATACACATGCAGAGATAATCCGTTCAACCACACCGCGTCTCACAAAGCCACGGCGGTTGGAACCAAAAATCTCAAATTTGGACTCCAGACCAAAGGACAAATGATCACCGGTCTATTGTCCATTGCTCGTGTTTCTTGGCCCAAGCAAGTCTCTTCTTCTTATTGGTGTCCTTTAGTAGTGGTTTCTTTGCAGCAATTCAACCATGATGGCCTGATTCACACAGTCTCCTCTGAACAGTTGATGTTGAGATGTCTGTTACTTGAACTCTGTGAAGCATTTATTTGGGCTGCAATTTCTGAGGCTGTGTCACGAACGTCTAACATAGAGGAGGACCAAGGCGCAGCGTTGAACGTGAACATATTTATTTAATAAATGATCACACGACAAAAACAACAAAACGATGACGTGACAGTCTATGGTCAATAAACAAACCAAACACGAACAAAATCCCACAAACCCGAATGAAAAACAGACAGTTAAAATATGGCTCCCAATCAGAGACAACCCACGACAGCTGACACTCGTTGCCTCTGATTGGGAGTCACTCTGGCCAACATAGAAATAAACACCCATAGAAACAAAACCCATAGATCTACACGCCCTGGCTCAACATAACAGTGTCCCCAGAGCCAGGGCGGGACAGTACCCCCCCCTAAAGGCGCGGACTCCGACCGCGTCAACCAAAACCCACAGGGGAGGGACCGGATGGGCACTCCGCCTAGGCGGCGGATCCGGCTCCGGGCCTGATCCCCGCTCCCTCTCCAACCCCCCAAAGTACCCCTGGTCCGGTCTGGCCCCGCTGGCCGGAGCTGGACTGCACACTGGTGGAGCGGATTGCTCTAGCTCCGGCGTGAAGCATCTGACCGGTGCCGGACCAGCCACCGGTGGAACAGGCACAGGCCGTGCCGGACTGACGACGCACACCCCTGGCTTGGTGTGGGGAGCAGGAGCGGGCCGAGCCGGGCTGTCGGGCGCACCCCTGACTTGGTGCGGGGAACAGGCACGGGCCGTGCCGGACTGACGACGCACACCACTGGCTTGGTGTGGGGAGCAGGAGCGGGCCGAGCCGGGCTGTCGAAGCGCACCCCTGACTTGGTGCGGGGTGCAGGAACGGGCCGAGCCGGGCTGACGAGCGCACCACTGACTTGGTGCGGGGAGCAGGAACGGGCCGAGCCGGGCTGTCGGGCGCACCCCTGACTTGGTGCGGGGAGCAGGAACGGGCCGAGCCGGGCTGTCGAGCGCACCACTGACTTGGTGCGGGGAGCAGGAACGGGCCGAGCCGGGCTGTCGAAGCGCACCCCTGACTTGGTGCGGGGAGCAGGAATGGGCCGGACTGGGCTGGCGACGCGCACCGTAGACTTGGTGCGAGTGGCAGGAACAGGCCGGACCGTACTGGGAACACACACCACTGGCCCTACGTGGGGATCAGGAACAGGCCGGACCGGACTGGCAACACACGCCAGTACCTCTCGCCGTGCCTCTACATCCTCCCTTCCCCTGGTGACCAGTGACTCCCGTAACCTGGCGGCCTCCTGCTGCCCCGTCGTCCACGGCGTTAGCCCCCCCCTAAAAATGTTCTGGGCGTCTCCCCTACCCGTGGACCAGGTCTCCATGTCCCTCGCCAGCCTTTCGCCCTTCTGCCACAAGGTCAAGCCCTTCTCTTCCTCACTCGGCTTGACCCAGTCGAGGAGGTGAAGGAGATCTGTTAGGGATCTCCCTGGCGATGGCTCCTGGACACGCTGCTTGGTCACATCTTGGTGGGATTTTCTGTCACGAACGTCTAACATAGAGGAGGACCAAGGCGCAGCGTTGAACGTGAACATATTTATTTAATAAATGATCACACGACAAAAACAACAAAACGATGACGTGACAGTCTATGGTCAATAAACAAACCAAACACGAACAAAATCCCACAAACCCGAATGAAAAACAGACAGTTAAAATATGGCTCCCAATCAGAGACAACCCACGACAGCTGACACTCGTTGCCTCTGATTGGGAGTCACTCTGGCCAACATAGAAATAAACACCCATAGAAACAAAACCCATAGATCTACACACCCTGGCTCAACATAACAGTGTCCCCAGAGCCAGGGCGTGACAGGCTGGTAACTCTAATGAACTTATCCTCTGCAGCAGAGGTAACTCTGGGTCTTCCATTCCTGTGGCGGTCCTCATGAGAGCCAGTTTCATCATAGCGCTTGATGGTGTTTGCAACTGCACTTGAAGAAACTTTCAAAGTGCTTGTAATTCTCCGTATTGACTGACCTTCATGTCTTAAAGTAATGATGAAGTGTTGTTTCTCAATGCTTATTTGAGCAGTTCTTGCCGTAATATGGACTTGGTCTTTTACCAAATAGGGCTATCTTCTGTATACCCCCTTACCTTGTCCCAACACCACTGATTGGCTCAAACGCATTAAGAAGGAAATAAATTCCACAAATTAACTTTTAAGAAGGCACACCTGTTAATTGAAATGCATTCCAGGTGACTACCTCATGAAGCTGGTTGAGAGAATGCCAAGAGTGTGCAAAGCTGTCATCAAGGCAAAGGGTGGCTATTTGAAGATTATAAAATATATTTTGATTGGTTTAACACTTTTTTGGTTACTGCATGATTCCATATGTGTTATTTCATAGTTTTGATGTCTTCACTATTATTCTACAATGTAAAAAATAAAGAAAAACCCTTGAATGAGTAGGTGTGTCCAAACCTTTGACTGGTAGTGTATATAGTAGGTGGTTCTGGTAGTAAGGTGAATATAGTAGGTGGTTCTGGTAGTAATGTATGCAGGAGGTGGTTCTGGTAGTAAGGTATATAGTAGATGGTTCTGGTAGTAAGGTATATAGTAGATGGTAGACAGGAGGTGAGATAGGTAATCAACAAAGATCAGGGTGAAGTAACCAGATTGGTTATTATTGTCTGGACCTTTAGGCCTAAATATACTGGACTAATGTACCATGTGACCCTAACCCTAAATATACTGGACTAATGTACCATGTGACCCTAACCCTAAATATACTGGACTAATGTACCATGTGCAAAATTGAACATCAGAACATTTTAAAGTACTGTATGATTAGTGTATATCAGTAGTCTCAAACCCATTTTGCCCAGGGACCAAATTCTGTGTTCACCGAGGTCCGGAGGGCCGCGATGTATTGCCTTGCCTTGGTTCTGGTAGTAAGGTTCGGAGGGCTGCGGTGTATTGCCTTGCCTTGGTTCTGGTAGTAAGGTTTGGAGGGCTGCAGTGTATTGCTTTGCCTTGGTTCTGGTAATAAGGTCCGGAGGGCTGCGGTGTATTGCTTTGCCTTGGTTCTGGTAGTAAGGTCCGGAGGGCTGCAGTGTATTGCTTTGCCTTGGTTCTGGTAGTAATGTCCGGAGGGCTGCGGTGTATTGCTTTGCCTTGGTTCTGGTAGTAAGGTTCGGAGGGCTGCGGTGTATTGCTTTGCCTTGGTTCTGGTAGTAAGGTTTGGAGGGCTGCAGTGTATTTCTTTGCCTTGGTTCTGGTAGTAAGGTCCGGAGGGCTGCGGTGTATTGCTTTTCCTTGGTTCTGGTAGTAAGGTCCGGAGGGCTGCGGTGTATTGCTTTGCCTTGGTTCTGGTAGTAAGGTCCGGAGGGCTGCGGTGTATTGCTTTGCCTTGGTTCTGGTAGTAAGGTTTGGAGGGCTGCGGTGTATTTCTTTGCCTTGGTTCTGGTAGTAAGGTCCGGAGGGCTGCGGTGTGTTGCTTTGCCTTGGTTCTGGTAGTAAGGTTCGGAGGGCTGCGGTGTATTGCTTTGCCTTGGTTCTGGTAGTAAGGTTCGGAGGGCTGCGGTGTATTGCTTTGCCTTGGTTCTGGTAGTAAGGTTTGGAGGGCTGCAGTGTATTTCTTTGCCTTGGTTCTGGTAGTAAGGTTTGGAGGGCTGCAGTGTATTTCTTTGCCTTGGTTCTGGTAGTAAGGTCCGGAGGGCTGCGGTGTATTGCTTTTCCTTGGTTCTGGTAGTAAGGTTTGGAGGGCTGCAGTGTATTTCTTTGCCCTGGTTCTGGTAGTAAGGTCCGGAGGGCTGCGGTGTATTGCTTTGCCCTGGTTCTGGTAGTAAGGTCCGGAGGGCTGCAGTGTGTTGCTTTGCCTTGGTTCTGGTAGTAAGGTTCGGAGGGCTGCGGTGTGTTGCTTTGCCTTGGTTCTGGTAGTAAGGTCCGGAGGGCTGCGGTGTATTGCTTTGCCTTGGTTCTGGTAATAAGGTCCGGAGGGCTGCGGTGTATTGCTTTGCCGTCAAAATCGGCAGAAACAGTAGACAATGCAGTATACAGCATTTACTATGACAACTCACGGTCGCAGGCCGCAGCTAGCCTGAATGCCACCAGTTTGAGACCCCTGGAGTACATAACATAAATATATTGTGGCTGTAATAATGAATAGTGTAAGCTTGATAAGAAGGAGGTAAATGGTGGTAGTCACTCATCAACATTTCATAGGCCTAGCTAGCTAGCTATCGCAAGACTTCACATTATGGCTCACAAGACTAGAACAGTGGTAATGTTGCTGCTCCATTCTAACCCTGCTTATGCATTTCAGAACCTGCTCACCATCTGAAGACAACTGTCCCAATTGAAGTGCTATGGCCCCTGCTGCAGTGAGGAGTCCTAGCCTCAGGCCTTCATAGTGGACATTGCCCTATCAACACACACAGGTGTAGGCCAGGGTCAAGCTCCCGGAGCAGGGATGATCACTTCTCACCAGAACGGAGGACCCGGATATGTAACAGAGGACCCAATGGGGCCTGTTAATGGCACGGAGGGTCCTGGGAGTGGAGCCAAGCTGCAGCAGAGAGAGAGGGCAGTGGACTGCCCCCCTGGGGACAGGGTGGTGAGGTCTGTTAGCAGCATGGTGCAGGGTTCCCGCTGCAGCGCCCAGATGGAGAGGATGCAGCAGTACCAGGAAGAGCTGAGGAGGAAGAGGGAGGAGGACACCAACAAAGGGAAGCATGAGATCGATCTCAACGCCTCGCTCAGGCTCAAGAAGCTGGCCCAGAACCCAGCCAAGACGGGTATTGACAACCCCACGTTCGAAGCACCTGAGGCGGGCAAGGAGACCAAGAATGGGAGCCCCCTGCCTGGTGGGGACACGGCTGCGGGTGAGTAGGGTCATGAGTTAATGAAGGGAGGGGGAGGAGGGGTAAAGAGGGGGAGGTGAAGGGGTAAAGAAGGGGAGGGAGGTGTGTGGGGGAGGTGAAGGGGTAAAGAGGGGGAGGGAGGTGTGTGGGGGAGGTGAAGGGGTAAAGAGGGGGAGGGGAGGTGTGGGGGACGCAAAGGGGTAAAGAGGGGGAGGGGGGGGGAGGTGTGGGGGGAGGCGAAGGGGTAAAGAGGGGGAGGGGAGGTGTGGGTGGGGGAGGAGAAGGGGTAAAGAGGGGGAGGGGAGGTGTGGGGGACGCAAAGGGTTAAAGAGGGGGAGGGAGGTGTGGGGGAGAGGTGAAGGGGTAAAGGGGGGGTAAAGAGGGGGAGGGGAGGTGTGGGGGAGAGGTGAAGGGGTAAAGGGGGGTAAAGAGGGGAGGGGAGGTGTGGGGGAGGCAAAGGGGTAAAGAGGGGGAGGGAGGTGTGGGGGGGAGAAGGGGTAAAGAGGGGGGAGGGAGGGAGGTGTGGGGGAGGTAAGGGGGTAAAGAGGGGGAGGGAGGTGTGTGGGGGAGAAGGGGTAAAGAGGGGGAGGGAGGGAGGTGTGGGGGGAGGGTAAGGGGTAAAGAGGGGGGAGGGAGGTGTGGGGGGGAGGAGAAGGGGTAAAGAGGGGGAGGGGAGGGGAGGTGTGGGGGAGGATAAGGGGTAAAGAGGGGGAGGGGAGGTGTGTGGGAGGCGAAGGGGTAAAGAGGGCGAGGGGTAGCTCTGTGAGAAGAACAATAGTGGAGTTGGGAACTTTCATGACAATTCTGTGAAACAAAGGAGTCAGAACAGTGTGTAGGGAAAGGGCTGAACCAGGGTCATTGGTGGAGTGAGAATGGGAGATTTACAAGTGAATGTCAATGGTTAGGCTCCCTCCATTTAGTCACATGGAAGTCACTCACTTCCACTCACCTCTGGTAAAGAGGATGGATCCATTTGGAGCGAAACACTTCTGTTTGGAAGTCAATTTTTCAGAGGTACTCTCATTCTTGCGTTGCACATGTAGGCCTGAAATCTATCGGTTTCATTGGAGGGTGGTTGTAAATCATATGAAGTGAACTTAATATATTTTGTGAGGTGAAACAAAATAGTTCCTCAGAGAATTTGTTTTCGTGTCAGTTGGCTAGCCTTAGAGGAGTCAGTAGGTTGTGGTTGTTGCTGCGGACCGGTTTTAGTAGACACACACACACACACACACACACACCCTCCCTGCTTCTTCTTATCTCAGGTCTACCCCTTATGAGATCACTGTCTAGATAACATTAATCAGGTAAGATGTTGTAATCAGTGGTTTATATGAAATCCATTTCTTAATCCATGTACCTGGTCACTTAAACAGAACACCTGCTGGTTTAGAACAGTAGAGAGGGCCATGTAAGGAAAGGCTTTAGCCTCCCTCTTCCCTGGTGCTGTGTCTCTGTGCTCCTCAGAGTTGCTGTATGTAGGTGGGACCTTCAGGCCAAACTTGATGCAGATGCCAGGGAGGTTGCCGTGTGAGGAGTTAGATTAGCTCTTCTGTTGATTAGAAACTAGGAGGAGAAAATTGTGGTTCTGGTAGTAATGTATACAGTAGGTGGTTCTGGTATCATTTACATTTTTAGTCATTTAGCAGACGCTCTTATCCAGAGCGACTTACAGTTTATTTTTTCATACTGGCCCCCCTTGGGAATCGAACCCACAACCCTGGCGTTGCAAACGCCATGCTCTACCAACTGAGCTACATCCCTGCCGGCCATTCCCTCCCCTACCCTGGACGACGCTGGGCCAATTGTGCGCCGCCCCATGGGTCTCCCGGTCACGGCCGGCTACGACAGAGCCTGGATTCGAACCAGGATCTCTAGTGGCACAGCTAGCACTGCGATGCAGTGCCTTAGACCACTGCGCCACTCGGGAGAGTATACATGGTAGTAATGTATACAGTAGGTGGTTCTGGTAGTAATGTATACAGTAGGTGGTTCTGGTAGTAATGTATACAGTAGGTGGTTCTGGTAGTAATGTATATAGTAGGTGGTTCTGGTAGTAATGTATATAGTAGATGGTTCTGGTAGTAAGGTATACAGTAGGTGGTTCTGGTAGTAATGTATACAGTAGGTGGTTCTGGTAGTAATGTATACAGTAGGTGGTTCTGGTAGTAATGTATATAGTAGATGGTTCTGGTAGTAATGTATATAGTAGATGGTTCTGGTAGTAAGGTATATAGTAGATGGTTCTGGTAGTAAGGTATACAGTAGGTGGTTCTGGTAGTAATGTATATAGTAGATGGTTCTGGTAGTAATGTATATAGTAGATGGTTCTGGTAGTAATGTAGATGGTTCTGGTAGTAATGTATATAGTAGATGGTTCTGGTAGTAAGGTATACAGTAGGCGGTTCTGGTAGTAATGTATATAGTAGATGGTTCTGGTAGTAATGTATATAGTAGATGGTTCTGGTAGTAAGGTATACAGTAGGTGGTTCTGGTAGTATCACAACCGGCCGTGATTGGGAGTCCCATGAGGCGGCGCACAATTGGCCCAGAGTCGTCCGGGTTTGGCCGTCATTGTAAATAAGAATTTGTTCTAAACTGACTTGCCTAGTTAAATAAAATAAAAATATAGTAGGTGGTTCTGGTAGTAAGGTATATAGTAGGTGGTTCTGGTAGTAAGGTATATAGTAGGTGGTTCTGGTAGTAATGTATACAGTAGGTGGTTCTGGTAGTAATGTATATAGTAGGTGGTTCTGGTAGTAAGGTATATAGTAGGTGGTTCTGGTAGTAAGGTATATAGTAGGTGGTTCTGGTAGTAATGTATACAGTAGGTGGTTCTGGTAGTAATGTATATAGTAGGTGGTTCTGGTAGTAAGGTATACAGTAGGTGGTTCTGGTAGTAATGTATATAGTAGATGGTTCTGGTAGTAATGTATATAGTAGATGGTTCTGGTAGTAATGTAGATGGTTCTGGTAGTAATGTATATAGTAGATGGTTCTGGTAGTAAGGTATACAGTAGGCGGTTCTGGTAGTAATGTATATAGTAGATGGTTCTGGTAGTAATGTATATAGTAGATGGTTCTGGTAGTAAGGTATACAGTAGGTGGTTCTGGTAGTATCACAACCGGCCGTGATTGGGAGTCCCATAGGGCGGCGCACAATTGGCCCAGAGTCGTCCGGGTTTGGCCGTCATTGTAAATAAGAATTTGTTCTAAACTGACTTGCCTAGTTAAATAAAATAAAAATATAGTAGGTGGTTCTGGTAGTAAGGTATATAGTAGGTGGTTCTGGTAGTAAGGTATATAGTAGGTGGTTCTGGTAGTAATGTATACAGTAGGTGGTTCTGGTAGTAATGTATATAGTAGGTGGTTCTGGTAGTAAGGTATATAGTAGGTGGTTCTGGTAGTAAGGTATATAGTAGGTGGTTCTGGTAGTAATGTATACAGTAGGTGGTTCTGGTAGTAATGTATATAGTAGGTGGTTCTGGTAGTAAGGTATATAGTAGATGGTTCTGGTAGTAATGTATACAGTAGGTGGTTCTGGTAGTAATGTATATAGTAGATGGTTCTGGTAGTAATGTATATAGTAGGTGGTTCTGGTAGTAAGGTATATAGTAGATGGTTCTGGTAGTAATGTATACAGTAGGTGGTTCTGGTAGTAATGTATATAGTAGATGGTTCTGGTAGTAAGGTATATAGTAGATGGTTCTGGTAGTAATGTATATAGTAGGTGGTTCTGGTAGTAAGGTATATAGTAGATGGTTCTGGTAGTAAGGTATATAGTAGGTGGTTCTGGTAGTAAGGTATATAGTAGGTGGTTCTGGTAGTAAGGTATATAGTAGGTGGTTCTGGTAGTAAGGTATATAGTAGATGGTTCTGGTAGTAATGTATACAGTAGGTGGTTCTGGTAGTAATGTATATAGTAGATGGTTCTGGTAGTAAGGTATATAGTAGATGGTTCTGGTAGTAATGTATATAGTAGGTGGTTCTGGTAGTAAGGTATATAGTAGATGGTTCTGGTAGTAAGGTATATAGTAGATGGTTCTGGTAGTAAGGTATATAGTAGGTGGTTCTGGTAGTAATGTATATAGTAGATGGTTCTGGTAGTAAGGTATATAGTAGATGGTTCTGGTAGTAAGGTATATAGTAGATGGTTCTGGTAGTAAGGTATATAGTAGGTGGTTCTGGTAGTAATGTATATAGTAGATGGTTCTGGTAGTAAGGTATATAGTAGGTGGTTCTGGTAGTAAGGTATATAGTAGGTGGTTCTGGTAGTAAGGTATATAGTAGATGGTTCTGGTAGTAATGTATATAGTAGATGGTTCTGGTAGTAATGTATACAGTAGGTGGTTCTGGTAGTAATGTATACAGTAGGCGGTTGCTGTATGTAGGTGGTACCTTCAGGCCAAACTTGATTCCAAATCCTGTCTGGGGTGCAGAATCCCACTGGTGCGCAACCCAAACAGGTTTTGGCACCCGAATTGACTTTGGCGTGACAATATCCCGTTAGTAACATGGTTTTAAAATTCCCACGCTGTCTCCATGCGAGCAAGTGCTTGCTAGCGCCAGAGAGATTTGAAACCGACAGACATGCGATTTACTTTCTGAAAATGCCTTGTGGACAAATGTACGACTTTGGTCTGAATGTTAAGGGTCACGGGCGTTACAGGAAGTTGTGACTCTTGCTTATAAACCTCTCTCTGGCACTAGTAAACAACACCTCGCACAGAGATGAATGATACTGGAAATGAGGCAATTGAGCCTAACCAACCTCTTTTATCATTGTTTTACATAGTTTATCGACTTCTTTGTATTGTGCCTTTACCACATATTGTATTATATTGTTGTGATTTTAATGTGGACTTCTTTGATATTTTACTGCACTGTTGAGATGTAGTTCGCAAGTAAGCATTTCATTACACCGTTTACACCCCGCTGTATCCCGTGTACACCCCGCTGTATCCCGTTGACACCCCGCTGTATCCCGTGTATATGATGAATACATTTAGATTTGGTCTCTCCTTCCCTCTCCCCTCCCCAGAGCTGGAAGAGCTGCTGGAGGCCCTACGGCGGGTGCAGAGCTTCCTGGTGGACAGCCAATCGCAGGCCGACGTGGCCCTGTTGCTGGGCCTGCTGCGCAAGGAGGACTTCCAGAGCGCTTTGGCCATCCACAGTGCCGTGGCCCAGCAGATGCAGCCGCGCGGCAGCCCGCCCTTGCCCGTCACTGCCCAGGCCCAGGGCCTCTGCCTGGAGGTAGAGTGAAATACCCCAGTACGCTAGTGATCTTGATTGATCTAGAAATTTGAATGGATCTTCTTTCACCAATGTATCAGTCAGAAGGTAGGGTGTCAGGAGGGAGGTGGAGCAGTGTTTGGAGAAGGGAGAAGAGGATTTTGGGGGATGAGAGCAGAATATGTGAAGTTGGGTGAAGGAGATATTTTGGGCAAGGAAGAACAGTACAACTGGGTAGGGAAGAGGAGAGGAGAGAGAGATGGGAAGAAGGATAAAAGGATGAGAGGATGGAGAGAGAGAAACTACAAAGACATACAACTGGTCTCTGAGCAGTGCTTGACTTGGGCAGAAGCTCACCAGAGCTGACTACCGGCACATCAAATGTTCTACTGCTTGAGCTCCTGTTCCTCTTATAGAATATTATCTCAAAAGTATTATGGAGCTCCTGCACCTTAATGTAAACAAAATGAGTACCGGCACCTATTTCAGTCCAAGTCAAGCACTGTCTCTGAGTAAGTAGAAAAAAATACTTCATTGCCAAAATGTCGCACTATCCCTTTAAACACCTCACAGCATATCCCTGCTGGGGTTAATGCTACTCACTGTACCAAGAGTGACAGAGTAACACAAACTCATCACCGTGTGCATGTCCACATCTGTCTGAACCACTCTCTACCGAACTCCTTCAGTGACAAAATACAAGAAAATACCGTAGGTCTTCTGCCACAGCCCAACCAGCTGTGATTGACCTGTGGCTCCTGTGGGTCTATACATTATGCCTATTTCATATATATACATCATTCATTGGTCTGTACAGCCACATAGTCTGTCCTGTAGATCCAGCTGACCTCTCACCACATACAGGTCATCAGGTCTTTAGGATTCCATATGACATGATGGAATTTATTACACTGCTTGTCAATGTAGCACAAACAATGTGACTTCTATCAGCCTGTGGTTCAAATAGTATTAGCTTTTCTTCCAAATTATTTAGCTGCACTTGATTGAGCTTGCCTGGCACATTGGAACCAAAGTGCAAACCTCGTCCATTTGGCACTTTGCGGCAGGCTCAATAAAATAATCAGGCATTTTAATGAAAACAAATACTATTTGGACCCAGGTCGGATTTCTATAGGAAAGCTGTCTGTAAAACAGTCAAAATATGATAACTGACAAAGAGACTGCTTTAAAAGGGTTCATTTGGAGGGCACTGAGTGTAGCACATCAGTACCATTGCTCTTGTGATCTGAAGATGACATTAAGGAAGAGGTTGTAGGCTACGATGGAGGGCCTCGGTCAGTGGGATGATGATCTCTCTCTCTCACACACACACACACCATCTCTGTGCATAGAGTAAATACATGCAGACACTCACCCAGAGCAGCTGGCACAGCGCCAGGAGGTACTTAGCAAGGTGGTAATAGTTTGAGCCAGTGGACG
Source organism: Coregonus clupeaformis (assembly GCF_020615455.1). Taxonomy (NCBI): domain Eukaryota; kingdom Metazoa; phylum Chordata; class Actinopteri; order Salmoniformes; family Salmonidae; genus Coregonus; species Coregonus clupeaformis. The sequence goes on along the minus strand of NC_059224.1, from coordinate 4,644,151 downwards.
GTGTGTCTAAACTAAGTAGCTGGTGGCATGGGCCTTCCTGATTGGCGCCCGGGGCCAGGTCATCTCCCAGCAGCCCCTGGGTCTGGAAGGAAGTGGCCAGGGATCTGATCTGCCACATCCAGAAAAAGAAAGGACAGCAGCTTATAGGGTAGAGGGGCTGGAGGGAGGGGGGGAAGGGGGAGGAGAAAGTACGTCACCTCATTACTTTGATTAGTGTAAAGGATGAGCTACGCTAGAGCCAGGGAGAGGGAGGGAGGGAGGGAGGGAGGGAGGGAGAGGGGGGATGGAGGGAGGGAGGGAGGGAGGGAGGGAGAGGGAGGGAGAGGGGGGAGGATGGAGGGAGAGGGAGGGAGGGAGGGAGGCGGGCGATGGGGGGAGGATGGAGGAGAGGGAGGGAGGGAGGGAGGGAGGGAGGGAGGGAGGGAGGGAGGGAGGGAGGGAGGGAGGGAGGGAGGAGGGAGGGAGGGGGGGAGAGGGAGGGAGGGAGGGAGGGATGGGCGATAGAGGGGGGAGGATGGAGGGAGAGGGAGGGAGGGAGGGAGGGAGGGAGGGAGGGAGAGGGAATTGTGGATCTGTCTGGATTGTGATAGTTCTGAGGACCATGAAGTTGTTAAAAGACATACTGTAGAAACCCTAACATCATGACAGTATAACCAACTCCTCATGATTCTATTTTGACCTCGCATGTTTGGAGATGAATTCAGGGTCTTTATTTTCCAAAGCAACAGCCAGAGAGAAGAATATGGGTGTGTCCCAAATGGCACCCTATTCCCTTTATACACTCCTATATACACTCCTATATACACTCCTTTATACACTCCTTTATACACTCCTATATACACTCCTATATACACTCCTTTATACACTCCTATATACACTCCTATATACACTCCTTTATACACTCCTATATACACTCCTTTATACACTCCTATATACACTCCTTTATACACTCCTATATACACTCCTATATACACTCCTTTATACACTCCTATATACACTCCTATATACACTCCTATATACACTCCTTTATACACTCCTATATACACTCCTTTATACACTCCTTTATACACTCCTATATACACTCCTATATACACTCCTATATACACTCCTTTATACACTCCTATATACACTCCTTTATACACTCCTATATACACTCCTTTATACACTCCTATATACACTCCTTTATACACTCCTATATACACTCCTATATACACTCCTTTATACACTCCTATATACACTCCTTTATACACTCCTTTATACACTCCTATATACACTCCTTTATACACTCCTATATACACTCCTTTATACACTCCTATATACACTCCTTTATACACTCCTATATACACTCCTATATACACTCCTTTATACACTCCTATATACACTCCTTTATACACTCCTATATACACTCCTATATACACTCCTATATACACTCCTTTATACACTCCTATATACACTCCTTTATACACTCCTATATACACTCCTATATACACTCCTATATACACTCCTTTATACACTCCTATATACACTCCTATATACACTCCTATATACACTCCTATATACACTCCTATATACACTCCTATATATACACTCCTATATACACTCCTATATACACTCCTATATACACTCCTTTTGACCAGAGGGTGACATTCAGGGCGGAGACTATGTCCCGTTACAGTAGAGGAACTTCCCTGTCTGGAATGGGAAACCCCACTGTGACTTATTAGAGAGCAGCCAACTAAGGTCAGGTGTGTGTGTGTGTGTGTGTGTGTGTGTGTGTGTGTGTGTGTGTGTGTGTGTGTGTGTGTGTGTGTGTGTGTGTGTGTGTGTGTGTGTGTGTGTGTGTGGAGATGTGTGTGTGAAGGAATCCAGTTGATTATCTTAACAGCAGAATGGTAGTTTAACATGACCTTCATGTAAGAACAAAATATTTGCAGATTAAACAACCTTGATTATAAGGCAAAACATATTTACTGTTATGGCGTTCATATTTTGACAAACTACCTCTGATAGCACATGGGAGCTCAGTCATAAAGCTTACACTGTCTGCACAATGACTTTCAAGTTTTATTAGTCGTATGTACGGGATATGCATGGTATACATCATCCAACGAAATGCTTACTGGCAGGTTCCTTCTCAACAATGCAACAACAATAAGAAATAATAAAAGATAAGAATACGAACTTAAAGTAAAGAAAATGTCTCAGTAGAATAGAATAATACATTTTAGCATCAGTATAATACAGGAAGGCATAATTTATAGTCCCAATATTTACACATGTTTTGGGGAAGACAGTGACAAGCATAGCAGATGTACCATTAGTGGTTTTAACAATGATGTATTGAGAAGTCGCTTCTGAGAAATGACTAAAGCCTTGGCTAGCTTGTTGGCAACGTGTCGACTCATGACTGATGGTCAGGAAGTTGTATAATTGAACTGTCATGTTGAATCACACATAGAGCCTCAATAAGGAGTATTCAAGATTGCTGTGTGTCTACTGGTTCCTGGCTGGTGATGTTATTAACTCATTAACACTTTGAGCTGCATCGCTATTCCAGATGACCAATGATGCTGATTTAGTGCTACTTATACAGTTACCTTAATCTGACCCCTTCTCTCTCTCTCTCTCTCCCACCATCTCTTCACCTCTCTTGGACTCTCTCCCCCTCTCTTCCTCTCATTCCCTCCCTCCCCTCTCTCCCCCTCTCTCTGTCCAGGTGCAATACATCCTCCAGTCCAGTCAACATAAAGAGGGTATAGAGCTCAGCAACCTCCTCACCTCTCCCCACCTCCAGGTAAGAGACCAGGGACGCACCAGAACTCAACCCTTAACCTTGTCAGTGTTCCTGAGCTGGCCACCTGAGAGGTACTCTGGATCATATCCCGATATGGAATTTGTCAGTGTTACTCAGATATATGTGAATATGCTCCATATACTGTACCATAGGCTCCATATACCATAGGCTCCATATACTGTACCATAGGCTCCATATACCATAGGCTCCATATACCATAGGCTCCATATACCATAGGTTCCATATACCATAGGCTCCATATACCATAGGCTCCATATACTGTACCATAGGCTCCATATACCATAGCTTCCATATAACATAGCCTCCATATTCCATAGGCTCCATATACTGTACCATAGGCTCCATATACCATAGGTTCCATATACTATACCATAGGTTCCATATACTATACCATAGGTTCCATATACCATAGCTTCCATATTCCATAGGCTCCATATACCATAGGCTCCATATACTGTACCATAGGCTCCATATACCATAGGCTCCATATACTATACCATAGGCTCCATATACCATAGGCTCCATATACTATACCATAGGCTCCATATACCATATGCTCCATATACCATAGGTTCCATATACCATAGGCTCCATATACCATAGGCTCCATATACCATAGGTTCCATATACCATATGCTCCATATACCATAGGTTCCATATACCATAGGCTCCATATACCATAGGTTCCATATACCATAGGTTCCATATACCATAGGCTCCATATACCATAGGTTCCATATACCATAGGTTCCATATACCATAGGCTCAATATACCATAGGTTCCATATACCATAGGCTCCATATACCATAGGCTCCACATACCATAGGCTCCATATACCATAGGCTCCATATACCATAGGCTCCATATACCATAGGCTCCATATACCATAGGTTCCATATACGTTCATGTGAAACCCTGAGCCTTCGTCATGTGTCTGACTGTATCCAATCCTGACATCAGCCTCCTCCAGAGGAGCTAAGGGAAGTCACTGATCAGTGGGTTTTATATGGCTCGGCTCTTTAAGTGGCTTGAACTTAGCTCTGTGGCTGAACTAAAGGGCATGGGAAACAGCCCTAACTCTATGGGTCGCCCTGTCATAGTCTTTAATAACCTCTTGTATAGGTGATATAACAGGGCATCATGGGTTTTGTAGTTAGGATGGTTAACATGATGACAGTGTATCCACCTCGCACACAGAAATCCCTTTGTTTGGGCTTCCAGCCGAGCATGTCATTGATTTGTGGAGTAGCCTAAGAGTTGCCTTTTGAAACTTGACTCTGCCTTGCTGGTCAGTGTCCAGCCCAACACGCATACAGACCGGTCACTCAGTATGGATGGCTTACCGCTGACTTTTACAAGAATGACCCCAGGGCCGTGTGCCATCCTAGTGTTGACACCGCTGACATAAAGCCACCCACACTGCACTGTCATGCCATTGAGGAAAGAGATTAGACATGTCATAGGCGGTGAGGAGGAGGAGGAATGGGGAGATGCATGTCATGGATGAGGAAAGAAATAACATGCTACAGCTGGGCAGCTGAGAGGCTCAACTCCTACTGTGTATCACAGGTGGCTGGTGGCACCTTAATTGGGGAGGACGGGCTCATAGTAATGGCTGGAACGGAATTAATGAAATGGTATCAAACACATGGTTTCCATGTCCACTCACTTCATTCCAGACATTATTATGAGCCATCCTCCCCTCACCAGCCTCCTGTGCTGTATACCCTAGAAGGTGCAATCAGTAGCATATAGAGAGAGGATCTTGTGTGCTAGTCTCTCTAGATAGACGGGTTGCCTCCCACAATGTACCAATGAGCTGTTGCCCTAGGTCTGGGAATTCCGAGACTAGTTGCGTCTCGACACGTGATGGTGTGAACTTCCAACCCCACTGTTGCCCCATTAACTCCACTAGGCATCATGTCCAGTAAAACACAGGCATTTGCCGCACCGGCAACCAACCGGGAGTAGATTATCCATCCCTCCGGTTACGCTGCGGAATGTGACCCTTCCCCCTCTCTGACCCCGGTTAACGACCCTCACCCTCGCTACACACACACACACACACACACACACAGAGATCCACAAACCCCCATACAAAATGGTAGTGAATAGGTAACCCGCTAGAAACACAAAACTGCCTCCCTCCCTCTCCCCCATTCCCCTTCCTCCTCTCCCTCCCTATTCCCCTTCCTCCTCTCCCTCCCTCCCTCTCCCCCATTCCCCTTCCTCCTCTCCCTCCCTATTCCCCTTCCTCCTCTCCCTCCCTCCCTCTCCCCCATTTCCCTTCCTCCTCTCCCTCCTCCCCCATTTTCCCTTCCTCCTCTCCCTCCCTCTCCCCCCATTCCCCCTTCCTCCTCTCCCTCCCTCCCTCCCTCCCTCCCTCTCCCCCATTCCCCTTCCTCCTCTCCCTCCCTCCCTCTCCCCCCATTCCCCTTCCTCCTCTCCCTCCCTCCCTCTCCCCATTCCCCTTCCTCCTCTCCCTCCCTCCCTCTCCCCATTCCCTTCCTCCTCTCCCCATTCCCCCTTCCTCCTCTCCCTCCCTCCCTCTCCCCCATTCCCCTTCCTCATCTCCCTCCCTCCCACTCCCCCATTCCTCTCCCTCCCTCTCTCCATTTCCCTTCCAACTCTCCCTCCCTCTCCCCCATTCCCCTTCCTCCTCTCCCTCCCTCTCCCCCCATTTCCCTACCTCCTCTCCCTCCCTCTCCCCCATTCCCCTTCCTCCTCTCCCTCCCTATTCCCCTTCCTCCTCTCCCTCCCTCCCTCTCCCCCATTCCCCTTCCTCCTCTCCCTCCCTCTCCCCCAATCCCCTTCCTCCTCTCCCTCCCTCTCCCACATTCCCCTTCCTCCTCTCCCTCCCTCTCCCCCATTCCCCTTCCTCCCTCTCCCCCATTCCTCTCCCTCCCTCTCTCCCATTCCCCGTCCTCCTCTCCCTGCCGGCTTCCTTCCTTCCTTCCTTCCTCCTTCTCGAGATTGAGGTATTTTGATGATTGATGTAGGTGAATCCTGCCTCCTAAATGCAGGGCAGATTAAGAGGGATTGTGTGTACGCTGGAAGCTTAGCCAGCCCTCCTCTCTGCCTTCTCAGGTCTCTCTTCTGCAGGATAAAGACACTAATTTTGGCTCGACGGTTATTAACTGCGGCATACGGAGCGCCCGTCACCTTAAATGAAGTGAGGGGGAAATCTTTTTCTTGTTGGCTTAGAGGTGGAGTCTGCTGTCGGCTGGTGTGGAGGGAGTGAGGGAGGGAGAGACAGGGTGGGCTTTGGGTAAAAGGTACATGTTTAAGCATGAGGGATGGGAGCCGAGTTTGTTTCCCCCTTGGCATTTTACAATAACTAGTGAATATGAAAGTGTGTGTGTGCACTGTGTATCATGTAGTGAGAGAAGATCAAAAGCTCCAATTCACCCAAGTCACTACTACAACAATCAAATTCAAATAAAATGGAATAAACACACAGTCCCCAGTTTCCACGGCACACACACTCCTTGTCCCCCATGTACCTGTGTGTGTGTTGTCTCTCGCAGGCTCTGATGCAGGCCCATGACAGGGTGGCGGAGCAGGAGTTGGAGCCAGAGCCAGAAGAGAGTGTGATTCAGTACATGGGAGAGACAGTCAAACTGGTGCGGCTCGAGAAGGCCGGCGACATGCCTCTGGTAAACCACCCCCCATCACATACACACACACACATACACACACACACACACACATCTTATCTGATTAAAACGATCAAGAATATCTGTGCAAATGTACCAATAAAGCAAGTAATGTATTGTACTGTATTGTAATGTATTGTATTGTATTGTACTGTATTGTAATGTATTGTATTGTACTGTATTGTAATGTGATGTAAATTCCCTGATGTAGACTTGTCTTTCTAGTTGGTGTGTCTTTGTGTCAAGTACATCTAGGTGGTTTGTGCTGATAAGTCTATCTGACAGGTAGTGTATTTGCCTGTGTGTGCTGTCCCCAGGGAGCCACAGTTCGTAACGAGATGGACGGCGTGGTGGTGAGTCGCGTGGTGAAAGGAGGGGCAGCCGAGCGGAGCGGACTACTGGCCGAGGGAGACGAGATCCTGCAGATCAACGGCGTGCCCGTCCGTGGGAAAAACATCAATGAGGTCCATGACCTTCTGGTGAGGAATTGGTTAACTGAGAATCGCTCACACTGTGCCCATTGACTGGTGTCAGTATGTCGCATTGATGCCATCAAATCTAATGAATATAACATTTTCTGTAGCCTCGGCTCGCCCCCATCTTTCCTCAATCTTGAAACCACAAAACATAGTACGTGAGACTACACTGTGTAATACTTAGTGAATTTGAGTGAAGCTGATTCCATGTCATTGTTCTCTCTCCTCAGACAGAGATGCATGGCACTCTGACCTTCCTTCTCATCCCCAGCTCTCAGAACAAAACTCCCCCACACAGAGAGATGGTGGTAAGGCTCCTTCAGGGTGTGTGTGTGGTGTGTGTGTGTGGTGTGTGGTGTGTGTGTGTGGTGTGTGTGTGGTGTGTGTGTGTGTGGTGTGTGTGTGGTGTGTGTGTGGTGTGTGTGTGGTGCGTGCACAACATGTGTGTTCAATTATTAAATCATAAGCAGTTACTAAACTCTTCTGAGAGATGATGATGATGGTGATGATGATGATGTCACCCATGTGTTCAGATGCACGTGAGGGCCTACTTTAACTACGACCCGTCCGATGACCCATACATGCCGTGCAGGGAGCTGGGCCTGTCCTTCCAGAAGGGAGACATCCTCCACATTATCAGCCAGGACGACCCCAACTGGTGGCAGGCCTACAGGGATGGAGATGAGGACAACCAGCCCCTAGCCGGGCTAGTACCAGGTACACAACCCTAACTCCAACCCCAACCCAAACCCTAACCCAAACCCTAACCCCAACCCTAACCAGCCCCTAGCCGGTCTAGTACCAGGTACACAACCCTGACCCTGACCCCAACTCTAACCCCAACCCTAACCCTAACCAGAACTACCCCATCATTTTTTCCCCCAAGTCAATATTTCTGTTTCCCTTCCCGCTCTTGCAGGGAAGAGCTTCCAGCAGCAGAGAGAAGCTATGAAGAAACCCATTGTGGACAGGAATCCTGACAGCCCAGGTCAGGGGATTACTGTATATACTGCCTGCTCAGTTACACACTACGGGCACTATCACAAGCTGCCTGCTCAGTTACACACTACGGGCACTATCACAAGCTGCCTGCTCAGTTACACACTACGGGCACTATCACAAGCTGCCTGCTCAGTTACACACTCACGGGCACTATCACAAGCTGCCTGCTCAGTTACACACTCACGGGCACTATCACAAGCTGCCTGCTCAGTTACACACTACGGGCACTATCACAAGCTGCCTGCTCAGTTACACACTACGGGCACTATCACAAGCTGCCTGCTCAGTTACACACTACGGGCACTATCACAAGCTGCCTGCTCAGTTACACACTACGGGCACTATCACTAGGGTCTAAACACAAACATACACACAATCATTATGATCTGATAGGCTCTAAATCATTATGATCTGATAGGCTTTAAATCATTTTGATCTGATAGGCTCTAAATCATTATGATCTGATAGGCTCTAAATCATTATGATCTGATAGGCTCTAAATCATTATGATCTGATAGGCTCTAAATCATTATGATCTGATAGGCTCTAAATCATTATGATCTGATAGGCTCTAAATCATTATGATCTGATAGGCTCTAAATCATTATGATCTGATAGGCTCTAAATCAGCCATTGATAATGGTCCACTTCTCATTTTCTCCAGGGAAGCTCTGGAAGAAGAACAAGAAGCAGAGGAAGAAGACCATGTGCAACCCCAACAGCAACGCTGGTAAGGCTAGTTCTTCCTCCCACATCGTTTTGGTCCAATCCCAAACTGACTACTAGACCCCTATGCACTTGTGGAGATTTGATTGGTGTGAGCAATATGGTGAACATTCCCCTATCAGAGGGCAAGGTGGAGCTATTACCACATTGCTCACACCTGTCAAGTCCTCTCAGATATGCATAACATAGGGGGGCATAGGTCATAGACACATTCAGATAGAAATGGATTGGGTAGAACATATATGCCTCTCTGTACCCAGAAATCATGCCTGCTCTATATACATGTATATCTGCGATGTTCACCCTCAGCTGAATGTTGTGGAATATTCTGATAGGTACAGTATATCTGTTCTACATAACATATTTCTATATAGAGTAACATTTCTGCAACACCTCCAGTAACCCCCCACCTCTCTACTTACCTCTGTCCCGCCCAGACTACTCCGGCGATGACATCCTGACCTATGAGGAGATGGCGCTCTACCACCAGCCGGCCAATCGCAAGCGACCTATCGCCCTGATTGGTTCGCCCAACAGCGGGCAGGACGAGCTGCGGCGGAGGCTGCTATCAATCCAACCGGACAGGTTCTCCGGTGCCGTGCCACGTAAGTAGACCAATCAGAGCAGGGAATTGGGGGTTAGAGGGCGGGGCAAGACTTGAGATGGGAACAAGATCCACTTGTTCTTGTGTGATGTTCAGTTCATGACCTGTTAGGTTTTCTATATCTTTTAAGTGTTGTGATTATTAAACAGACTTTAAATAAAGTTTGATTGAGTTTGATAGCTTGAAGCATTGACAAATTACTACAGCAATTGAATCGGGTAGGGTAAACGTTACCAATACATACAGCTTAGCTTATACCAAATTCTCATGTCTTTTTTCGTGTTAAACTGTTTATTATAATAGACCAGACAAAAACATAATTATACATTTAATATATCAAATTCTTATTTCACAATTGTTATCACTCAGATACAACGAGAAGCCCACGGATACATGAGAAGAACGGGAGGGAGTACCACTTTGTGAACCGGCTGGCGTTTGAGACGGACGACGCAGCAGGGAAGTTCATAGAGTCTGGGGAGTACGCCCGGAACCTGTATGGCACCAGCAGTGACTCGGTTCAACAGGTCATCAACTCAGGCAGGATCTGTCTGCTGTGCCTGCACACTAAGGTAGGAAAATAAGTCTTCATAAGCCCTACATAGCACTTCATAAGCACTACATAGATGCTTCAATAATCATGTGTAAGTAAGTAATTCTACATAAAGGGTGATAGGGCCTTACCTCTGGTCCTTAGCCCTTGGGCCACACTTTATATAGCATGCCATTTTAAACATCTATACAGGCCTTATAAAGGCTTCATAAGCCGTTAAAGTTGTGTTTGGTTTAAAGTGGGACTGTTAGCCGTTAGTTAAGAATAAGTTGTGGAGGTTTTGAAAGCATACTAACCATGCTGCTACTCCTCTATTCTCTCCATTCCTTTTTTCTAACTTTCTCCTCTCCTGCTGCTGTTTCCTTTCGTTCTCTCTGTCAGTCACTGCGGGTGCTGCGGTCCTCCAACCTCAAGCCCTATGTGATCTTCATCGCTCCTCCCTCTCAGGAACGATTGCGCTCCCTGCTGGCCAAGGATGGCAAAAACCCAAAGGTTACTTCCGGTTCTGCTTATCTCACACACAAAAAAAGCCCTTTATCAGCATCAGCAAGTACCCTAGATACATTAATATCCACAGTGAATGTATCACATGAATCACACATCATATTGATCATATATACCTGCGAGAAGCTATAATTATTATTTATCCTCTGCTAGGACAGTAATAGTTCTGCCTTGTGCTGAATCTAGCCAGGATATCTCTAACCCTGCATTTCCCAAACTCAGTCCTGGGGACCCCAAGGGGTGCACGTTTTGGTTTTTGCCCTAGCACTACACAGCTGATTCAAATAATAAAAGCTGTGTAGTGCTAGGGCAAAAACCAAAATGTGCACCCCTTGGGGTCCCCAGGACTGAGTTTGGGAAACGCTGCTCTAACCCCTGTCCTTCCATCCTGTTTCCTTACATCTAGCCAGGATATCTCTAACCCCTGTCCTTCATCCTGTTTCCATACATCTAGCCAGGATATCTCTAACCCCTGTCCTTCCATCCTTTTTTCCCTACAACTAGCCAGGATATCTCTAACCCCTGTCCTTCCATCCTGTTTCCATACATCTAGCCAGGATATCGCTAACCCCTGTCCCTCCACCTGTTTCCTTACATCTAGCCAGGATATCTCTAACCCCTGTCCTTCCATCATGTTTCCCTACATCTAGCCAGGATATCTCTAACCCCTGTCCTTCCATCATGTTTCCCTACATCTAGCCAGGATATCTCTAACCCCTGTCCTTCCATCCTGTTTCCTTACATCTAGCCAGGATATCTCTAACCCCTGTTCTTCCATCATGTTTCCCTACATCTAGCCAGGATATCTCTAACCCCTGTCCTTCCATCATGTTTCCCTACATCTAGCCAGGATATCTCTAACCCCTGTCCTTCCATCATGTTTCCCTACATCTAGCCAGGATATCTCTAACCCCTGTCCTTCCATCATGTTTCCCTACATCTAGCCAGGATATCTCTAACCCCTGTCCTTCCATCATGTTTCCCTACATCTAGCCAGGATATATCTAACCCCTGTCCTTCCCTCCTGTTTCCATACATCTAGCCAGGATATCTCTAACCCCTGTCCTTCCATCATGTTTCCCTACATCTAGCCAGGATATATCTAACCCCCTGTCCTTCCCTCCTGTTTCCATACATCTAGCCAGGATATCTCTAACCCCTGTCCTTCCCCCCTGTTTCCATACATCTAGCCAGGATATCTCTAACCCCTGTCCTCCCATCCTGTTTCCCTACATCTAGCCAGGATATCTCTAACCCTGTCCTTCCCTCCTGTTTCCATACATCTAGCCAGGATATCTCTAACCCCTGTCCTTCCATCCTGTTTCCCTACATCTAGCCAGGATATCTCTAACCCCCTGTCCTTCCATCCTGTTTCCATACATCTAGCCAGGATATCTCTAACCCCTGTCCTTCCATCCTGTTTCCCTACATCTAGCCAGAGGAGCTGAAGGAGCTGATGGAGAAGGCCTGGGAGATGGAGCAGGCCTACGGTCACCTGTTTGACACGGCCATCGTTAACAGCGAGCCAGACACAGCCTTCCACGAGCTGCTGCGGCTCATTGACAAGCTGGACACAGAGCCCCAGTGGGTGCCATCCTCCTGGTTGTGCTAGGGGTCAGGGGTGATGGTTCACCCTAGAGGTCAACCCCAGGGAGCCTCATGAAGGAGAGTGTGGCCTGGGTCGTGTTCATTAGGCACCAAAAGGAAGAAAACAGATTGAAACAGGAAGGGACTACCTGGACTCGTCCAATAAGAACCACTTGTTTTCGTTTTCAGAAAATAAGTGAACGTTTCACTACGGTGTACCCTAATGAACATGACCCACAGCTCGGGAGGAACGACACTAAAAGGAAGAATGGACAATGATCGCTGAGGCCACCGTTAGACCATCGTGGAGCCTTGCTGACACAAAATAGAGGGCCCGTGCCTTCTCTGACCGAAAGGGTGACTTGTCCTTTAACAAGCCTTCTTATGGAAGGTGGACTTTACTACATTTGCAGGGATGGATACTTTCTTATATATGTTTGTTCTGTCTGTGTTTATCTTTGTGAATGTTATTTTGGGTTTTTGTCAATGTTGTCAACATTCCAGATTCCAGTAGCCTATGCAAAGACATTTATCCAAAACTGTAGAAAACATATTTTCATTTCATTCCAATCTCAATAGTTATTTATGATTGTAAAATGTGTATTTTTAGAAGAGATGGTAAACAAATGTGGTTTACCATTACCTCAGACCCCAATGTAATGTATGGTGTGTTTGTGTGTGGTATAGAAGACAATGCAATGCACAGGAACACTATCTCTCAATGGAGGACCAAATTGCTACTGGGGAACTATGTAACTTTCTCCTAGAAGTGAGAACCAAAGAGGAAGCCGTTGTATTCTAAATATGGTAAGGTACTTGCTGTGTATCAACGATTAGTATTATGTTGTGATATCTTGAGCTGCTGCGCTTGTACCTCACAGACCTCAAGAATCATTAATCATCAGTAAAGATCACCTTCATATATATTGTAGAGTCCGTGTATCTTGGGGCTTGATTAAATCATTATCGCCGAAGATCAGCGCTTTGACGTGCTTGAAGTTGAAAGGTCATTTCCAAATGAGCCGACATATGCAGCGTTTACTGTGAGTGCAGTCTCCGCAAACATGGGAACGTTGCCTTTCTATTTCAATCGCACTATAGCGCTGAACTTCGGTGTTACAGATTGAATCACGCGCCTAGTTGTTTGTCTGACCACAGACACTAACAGTGTGAACAATTAGGAGCTTTAGCCTACATCAACATATCAATTCATCTGACAAACCTGTTGAGCACTGTTTCATAATGGTGGACATTAAAGTTACAGGAATCCTAGTTTAGCAAGTAAATGTATGCTTTTGGAATATACTTCATAAATATTCATTGTGTATGAGTGTATGCCGAGTTATCAAAACATTTAAGTAGGAAAAAGAATGAGTGCATATAAATTAACATTAATTTAACAGTTCCTTGACAACCTAATACAGCGTGTTACATTTAGTGCTTCAATGCAAAATGGCTGCCATTTCACACACAGGTGTGCCCTAGATAAATGTAGGAGGTAGTCTCAGGCAGCCATTACTTAGTTCGTTTCCAGCACAGCTTTGTCAACATACATCAGCTGATCTTTTTTACACTAATAGGTCTTTTGAACAATCAAATCAGCTCTGAAAAAGACCTGATGTGATTGGTCAAAAGTCTAATTAGTGGGAATAAGATCAGAATTGGGCTGCCTGTGTAAACGCAGCCCGATGCACAAATTATGGCTAAAACATATAAAACTAATCTGAGAGTGTAATAGAACCACAAAACGACACTTGAGGAATATTTAGTTCTTTATTTGGATGAAGTGTTGA